>NC_035446.2:139985344-140211317 GCF_002127325.2 Helianthus annuus | reverse complement strand
CCGAAGACTCGAACTGGTATGAATGTATGGCCATACTCAAACAAAAGGTAGTTGGTCGACCATCTTGAATCTGATACAAATACAAGGATAGTTGAACATTATATGAGATTGAAATTAAATCCATGTCTCATGTTCAATGTGTGTTCAAAAGACTCGGATTATGAGTTATGACTAAAGGACGATAAAATTTCATAAATAGAATTTGTTTTAATTATGTTCAACTATTTTGAGGATTGAACGGGTTGAATAAAGAATAAAGTTTAATTGTTCATAAGTGATGGATTTCACATGAACAAGTCAAACGGGTTGAATAAAGAATAAAGTATAATGCTTGCTAGTAAATGTAAACACAAATCGGGTAACGGGAGCGCGATACATTAAAAAAAGAGCCTGGGAAAATGGGACGTAATTAAAGATAAGCATTAACGCAAGCCGCATAATGGGAAGCGTGAACTCACAAATGACGTACGAAATCACAGAAGCGGAAATAGTGCCAATACGAATCGAACTTGGTCTAAGGGCCATGATTGACGGATAAAAGAAAAGATAGGGTAAATGAATTTTCTTGTAATTATGAGTGTGTTAACACCATATACATTTAAAGATTGACACGGGTACGTTGAGGTTTCGCCAGATAGCTCCGGTCGCGCCGCGACTCACCTTGTGAACTTGGTCGCGGCCCGCGAGCGACATGTTATTTCTTGTTTTATTTTATTTTTATAAAAATCAAGATTAAACGGGTCTAGTTATCGTATACAGGGTGTATGTAGAGCGTTTTTATCAGGGTTGTTATCATAGTTATCGATAGCGGCCATAGCAACCGCTATCGCGAATAGCGTTGCGAATCGATGGACCTGCGCTATTTGGATCTCGCGGTTGAAAAGCGTGAAAATAGCGACCTCCGGCGATGAATTCCGGCGTCGGCGCTGCTTTTTGGCCAGAAACATGTGAGAAGAAGATGCGACCAGGAAAAAGATGCAGAGTAGCGGCGTGTTTAACACTCCTAGGGTTAAATAACTTTAGGTATTTTAACATTTAACCCCTCTATCTTTCACCAGTTTATATTTAGCCTCTAAAACTTACAACTTTTACATAAAAAAGTGTAAAATTAGTTTGTGTATTTAAACATTTAACCCCCTCTATCTTCACTAGTTTACATTTGGTCCTTAAACTTCTGAATTTATGCATAAAAAGTATAAAATTAACATTATATACATATATAAATTATAAATATGATATTTTTATTTTTAAAATTTTCTACTACCTTATCGCTATACACGAAATAGCGAGCGCTATTTCATCGCTATCGCTACGTAGCATATAGGTACCTTGTCGCTATTTGTCGTTATTCGCTATCGATAACTATGGTTGTTATAGGTAGAGAACCGTAGCTTACGATAATCACAACCCACCAAGGTATCACAACACAAGAGGCAAGAGATAAGCTAAAACCCTAGCCCCCTCTCTCTTTTGTCTCCCTCCCCTCGTTTTGCGACCAGCCCGTCGTGCTGACCCGTCGCACACCGCCATCCACCATTGCCGCTTTTTTGGTGATTCGGATTGGATTCGTCTCGCGTGAGGATTCTCATGGTGCTCTTGGAGATTTTGTTATTCGGTTTACTAGCGAGCCGTTCATTGCATCGATCGTGCGAGTCTTCGGTTTTCGTCAAGTTATAACCCCTAAACCGCTATGGTTGTGTATTTATATGATTATCTAAATAGACTGTAACCTGGATCGCTAATGGGATAGTTTTATCCGTGTGGTGTGTTTTATCAAGCTTCCGCATCTGAACTAAATAATAAAGAGTTGTTATTGATATAAAATTCGATTTTATAAATTAAAACGGATACCATAGATTGTAAGATTAAATATATTATGTATTAATATTTAATCCAGTAGCCATTATAATCATTTACATAATATAGATCAAAATATATAATAACCTATTAAATAATTAGTTGGTAATTGTTGATGGACCATGTTTACCCTTATTAACTTAATTAGGTTTTCCTCCTGGGTGCTTTATATAAGGAGAATTATGTAGAGGTCATATGGTTACACACTTAATCAGATAACCTAATCATAACATCATCATCATCGACCTCCTCTCCTATAACCGATTCCCTTGTCGGTTTTTCATAGTCACCATCATCAGTCAGCACCTAAGGAGGAACCAGATCAGACTGACAAAGATGTGGAACTCCATGGGCTTCTTCTATCACTGGATTCTCCACTGAACTGTCTGCAGTGACATGTATGTTTTCATGTTTTCCTCTTATGTTTAAACAGAACTGATTCAACATGTGGTATCAGAGCATATGTTGATTAGTCGGTTCTGTTTTGTTATCCGTAAATCTGGAATAAAACTGGAAAACAGAATTGAAAACCATAATAAAATTCGGTTTTATCATCCGAGATGCCATTCCGGATCCGTCTCGGATCATGTGCTCACTTTTGTTACTGTTCCGAAATCGAATGTTCAGAAATATGTTTAAATGAGTAATAAACTTCTAGATTTCGGATGTATTTTTTGAATGTTTGAATATTTTATTTTAGGGTTCATCATAAGTTCTTGATTAAATTCGAAGAATTCCTTTAGTTTTGGAATGAATTTAGGATTATTGGGTGTTTTTTCCTGTTTGATTTATTTTTATCTAATTAGAATTTTCGAAATCTGTTATTTTAATTAATGGATATATTTTCGAAATAAACAGATAAATATAATGAATATTAAACAGGAAACTTGATCCCATAATCCCTGAAATTTCGTATTTTAAACCTTATCAATTATTAACTGCTAAGATTAAGGATGTGACAGCTTGAGGAACACATTTTGGATGACCATCACGGATCATTTCGGACTAATCATTTCAGACTAAACATCCATTATGGATCAACATTTGGCTGATCATTACGGACCATCACGGATCATTTCGGACTAATCCTTCGGACTAAGCATCACCATTTCGGATGAATCTCGGACTAAGCATCACCATCTGAAATCATCCGAAATGTATTACGGATCATCTCGGACTAAGCATCATCCATCACAGATGGATCCAAAATCATCCGAAATGACTCGACTTACGCATCTTGGACACATCCGAGATCTTTCGAAATCATCCATTTCGTATAATCCGAAATGATTCGAAATCATTCATCTCGGATGAATCCAAGACATGATTCATCCGAAATCATGAGTGTTCATAACCAAGACTTATTCGAAATCCTATTACTCTATTAAGCAGTTAATGTGAACTAAAATTTGGCTCGGGGCTCCGCCTCGAACCCCGTGCGGGGGCACGCTGTCCCCCTGCACCCCCCAGCGAACGGGTGGTTTGCTATTAAATAATTTTGTAATTACTTAGTTAATTAATCAGAATCAGATAATGTTTACAAAACCAAAAATGTATCATTTCTGGCCAAAGTTGACTTGATACATCTACTTATCATTCAAGTAAGCTATGTTAAGTGTGCATCGTAAATATTAATGTCTTAATATCTGGCCAAAGGGTGATTTAATTTCTTCATAGATGGCATACTTAACAAGTGCATAACTAAAGTAATTGTCTCAATTTCTGCCCAAAGCTAATTTGTTATAATCATTTTGCACACATGCTTAAATGATTACACTTCTGGCCAAAGCTGTTTTGTCTTCGTTTAAGTAGAATTTTAACTAAGTCTATTATTTTGATGTTAGTAATAGACAATATCACAGCTTCATAACGTAAAATGGTCATTATTATGCCTGCCTTAGTTTAATGTACCCTTAGATCACATTAGAACTTCTTCCTTAGTATCATAATTTGCGCATCTTATTTCCACTATCAGCGCCCAATTGCAGGATTCCACCTTTGACTAGTGATAACTTTGCTGCATGGAAAGATGCTCTCATGCTTACTCTTGGGCTGCTGGATTTCGATTATGCCTTAAGAGAGAATAAGCCAGCGGGCCTTACTACTCAAAGCACTGCTGCTAAGCAGTTGACTCATGAAAAAGTGGACTAGGTGTAACCGCATGTCTCTCATGTTTATGAAGCAGTCCATCAGCAATGCAATCAGAGGAGCTATTCCTGATTCTGAAGATGCTAAAACCTACTTGGCTTCTGTGGAGGCGCAGTTCAAGGGGACGTCTAAAGCACACGCTAGTACCCTTATTCTCAAGCTGGTGACGACTAAGTATGATGGGAGGAGCGGCATTCACGAGCACATCATGATGATTAATGACATGGCCAATAAGCTGAAGGGGTTGGAAATGGAAATCCGTGATGGTTTTCTCGTTCATTTCATCATTACTTCGCTTCCTTCATCCTTTGAAGCATTCAAGATCAATTACAACACTCAGAAGGACATATGGACGATGAGTGAGCTGGTCGTTATGTGCGCAGGAGGAAGAGCGTATAAGGATGGATCGCACTACCGATGTTGCCAACTTCACTACCTCCAACTCCTAGAAGAGGAAGAACAATCATCAGAGGAATGATGTTTCAAAATTCCAAAGGCCTAATCCTAATACAAGTGCACCCTCCAGCTCTAAGAACTCCTTAGGCAGAATCCACTGCAAGTTCTGTAAAAAGACAGGACATATGCAGAAGGAATGCCCTGATTTTAAGTAGTGGCTGGCTAAGAATGGTAACAATTATTTTATGATACTTGAGTCCTATAATTTAAGTGTTCCTGCTAATTCTTGTGGTTTGATTCTGGTTCTATGGTTCATGTTACCAATTCAACTCAGGGATTCCTTACAATCCGGAAGCTGGAAAGAAACCAAAGAACGCTTAAGGTTGGGGATGATCGAGAATTAGAAGTGAAGGCCAACGGAACATTACATTTATTTATGAAAACTGGTTTATGTATTAAACTTTATGATACCTTATATGTTCCTGAGGTAACTCGGAACCTTGTATCAGGACCAAAGTTAGACATGGACGTTTTATTGTTTCCCATGGTCATCGCAAACTCTCTATCCTCTATGATTCCGTTCTTTATGGTAATGGTGTTCTGGATGGTGGTCTCTATAGATTAGAACTAGATGATGGCTTTTCCAAATCCTTGTTGTCATATAACATTAATGAATCACTCACAAAGATGAAAGAGAAATGAGACTTAGAGACTTCATCCATGTTGTGGCATTAGCGTTTAGGCCACATCTCAAAAGAACGATTAAATCGTCTTGTTAAGGATGAAGTCTTACCTCCTCTTGATTTCTCTGATTATGGAACATGTGTCAAATGTCTTAAAGGTAAAATGACATTAGCGAATAAGAAAGGTGCCACTAGGAGCTCTAATTTATTAGAACTCATTCACACTGACATTAGTGGTCCCTACCAAATCGCTGGCATAACAGGACATACTTCATGTAACACCCCGAAAACGGGTTTGGTAATCAAACCCCGTTAATACTAAAAGACAGGTAAAGCACCGTTAGTGGTAAAATTTACCCGGTGAATATTAGGATTTTAAGTAAACAAACCAATTATTTATTAAAAAGCTAAGTAAAGGCCTATGGATAAATAAAGTTTATAAAAGGCCCGAGTTAACGGGACTTAAAATAAACTTAATTGTAGATTCCCCGAATCCACTAAGATAACTAGGAATGCCAAAACCTAGTTAATGAGTGGGAATATTGTTAAAAATAATTAGGTTGTGACCTAATTAATAACTAACCAAACATGAGGGACCAAAATGGGATAAAATAACACAACACACACACAAGAGTGTGTGTGGTGCGTGTTCTGGATCAACCAGGAAGGGCTCCAAGGAGCCAAAACCCTAACTCAACCAAATTCAACAAATTGAAAGTCGATTCTAACCCCAAATCAATGCATGAACGCGAATTCGTGATCACCTCGATGAAGGGATCATAAGGTATGCCAAATTTCATTATTTAGTTCCATCTTGAATTCTTGGTGAACATATGAAATCGAAAATTTGGCTTGCATTATTGAAGTTTGGACGAATTTAGAATGAAATCATGTCTAGGGGTAAACCCTAGTCATTTTCTGTTACACCCTAACACGTTTAACCTTAAAAATGACGCAGCGGAAAAAGAGCTTTAAAATTTCTTTCCTTATTAACGACATTACTTTCACGAAGGTTCCAAATTCTAAAAATGTTAAACGTTCTATAAAAGAATTCATAACATTCATACTAAAATTTAGATTTCTAGACATTATATACTTCAACTATGTGACCGATCTATCCCTACAATCTTTGCTCTTGACTCGATCTACGTCCGCTTCACTTCCTTAGCAGCAGAAGAAGTCCGTGTAGTACCTGTGGGCATCACATACAACTTAGCCATTAGTCGATGACAACATCATATAACATCAATCTCAAATAATTAAAGATTGAATAACGTTCGATAATGTAACTTGATCCATTCGAATAACCCTTCTCCTTCTCTTGTTCCGGATTCGGCTTAAATTTCATAAGAATCCGATGTACTCATTCCTGCATTACGTACCGACCTCAAACGCATAATTAATAACGTTAAAATTCTAACATATCAATTCATACATACATACGTACTTACATACAAACATACATACACATCTGCCTACATACATACCTTTCCTACAACCTCACTTACGTGCATACACTCAAACATGTCTTTACGCATACATACATACACAACTACATACGTACATACCTTTCCTACATCTTTGCATAATCATACAATATTTACATGGGTCTTAGACTTAGGTTGCAACTCATAAGCGTCAAGGGAACACTCGAAATCATGATTGGAAGGCTCGCCATAGACCACGGGTAATATACCGAAGCCTACGATGCATAATTAACATAAGTAACTAAATTTCAGCTTTTTGGACATGGGGAGGGCGTCGGTGACGGCCCTAGGGGTCGTAGGCGACGGCCCTTGCATTTACACGTAGCCAAAAACCTCCGTAGGCAGCAAAATAACCCGTCAGCAAAAACTGACTTTCCAGGGGTCGTAGGCGACGACCTACTTGGGCGTAGGCTAAGGCCTCTAGAAAATCAGTTTTCCTGCTGTGTTGATTTCGTCGTTCGAACGCACTAAAACGCGCATAACTTTCGAACCGTTTACCCGTTTAACCTCCCGTTTCTTCCTACATGCTTGTAAATTCACATTCTATCATATTAACTTAAAATCCTACCTCCGGATTAAGGAAATTCTTAACTTACGTGCATTCGACATATTATCATTTTCTAACTATTTGACCCGTTCGTGCGTTTATCAACATAATCTGTTTATTTGACCTCAATCTCATATGAACTTTAATAATTTCATTGGCACCTATCATAAAAGATTAAATTCCTGGACGTCTTGCATCCTCTTAATCCATTTTCGCTCAAAGGCTTATTTTTGACCCGTTATGGGTATTTGCGCATTAAATGGTCTATGACATATAAAACTCTATACTTCGCTTTTATACTTGACCAAGACATTACTCTAATCAAATAGTTCGTTTCCAAACGACTTTTAAGGTCATTTGGCCGAATACCCATCAAGGGCGTTTTTGTCAATTTAGCCCTATCCTTAACAACAAAGGACTTCCTTGCCTAAGTAACCAATCCTACTACTTAGCTACAATTCTTAATCACATTTACCTTACTCGAATCAAAGCTAAGATCCGTTTAATACTTCATTGATATCATACAAATTCATTCCTATTTGACCTCAATTATCATACTAATTAGATTGCACATAACTTTACATAAACAACTAAGAAGTAATTATAGAAATTACTTACCTTGTGCGTCCGTGCTCGTAACCGCTTCCTTGCCTCATCTTGACCCGTTAGCCTTCCATGCTTGGTCCATGCTAGTGTGGTTCCTATTCTTTCATGTCGTCATGCCATAATAATGTTAGCATTCATGCTCATTCATATTAATACACATTTTTCAACTCTTATCTATATTGACTTTTACTAACACGCATACGACATGATTTGTCAACCACATTGTTCAATATCTTCAAAATCCAAATTCGTTATCACACATAACACATAATTGGTCTAACACATATTCCATAATCTCTCAATTTCTATATTTGTGTCAAAATGCTTATCCATGCTATAAATTCTTGGTTGACTTTCAGAAAGTCAACCTTCTAGCATATAACTTCTAACTTTTGAACATGCATTCATATTGATATAGTAGACCATATTAATGACGTGATATTCATTTCATACGTAATGTTGTATGACACATACAACTACATGATCATCTAGTCACATACACAATACACACATATTCAATTCACACATACTTATACTATCATAATTCTATATTCGACAACCACACCCTGTATGAATCAACTTAACATAATCGTAACATCATCCTTGCTAGTAAGGTCATATGCTATACATTTAGTACACGCCCGCTTTTATCCTTATTTAAGGGATTAGTAGACCACACATAGCAAACCTCACCCGCTCAAACACAATGTACAAGCTCCTAATGCATAAACTTGGCTCACACATACATTCAACCCGAATCCTTATACAAGTTCCATTTTGAGCACATTCTTCAAGTTAGTAAACTACTAATCATAGCATTATCCTATTCTCATTCGCATATATCATGCCATTTCATACAATCTCACATCTTAACTTCATTTAGACATTTCATCATACACTTGGTGTGCGTACAACTTCCTAAGCACATAGCACAAGTAGTTTAAGCATGTTCTTCCTAAATTCATCTCTTGAACTATTTTATTCAAGCAATATCACATTGTCATCAATTCTTTATCATGTTTACTATCAAAACCTATCATATAACATCTTGTGCAACAACATAATCTTAATATCAAACTTCACATGTTCATCATAATCATTCTCACGCTCATACACATGGTTTCATTCTAATTCACTAAGATAACTAAAAATTTGGCCATGATTCTACTTAAACATGATAACATTAGCAAGCATACAACTCATACCCACTCTACTCTATGTGGGTTTTCACTTCCAACATTGATTAGCCGATTTTTAGGCATACATAATGTTCTAGATGGTGATCCTAGTTCAACATCATTCTAATTCCATATAAACTCATGGATTTTCTTGAACCCTAACATAATCAAGTTCATCAAAATGCCAAATTCTTCTTACCTTAAGCTTTAGTAAGTCCAGATGATCAAGAAATCACCAACATGCATGAGCAATGGCCATGATTAGGGCTTCAATTGGATGAATTTGTGTGATTAAAAGGGTTCCCCTTCTTCTCTTGGCTCTGGCGTCGAACACACACACACATCTGATGTGTGTGTTTGTTTTTTTTATTTCATTTTTATTAATTCAACTTTCATAACATGTCACTTTTAGCCCCTTAAGTTTAGTGTGGTAATTGTTTAGTCACCAAACTTTATTACTTACTATCTAACTTGTATCGGTAACCAAGATAAATAACATATTTCTCACATTTTTATTAATCATGATAACACGCTAACGAATTTAATAATTCGGATTTTGGGGTGTTACAAGTCTACCCCCCTTAAAGAAGGTTTCGTCCCCGAAACCTCTCTAGTTCCTACATTTACCTTTCTATTGTACTCATTCAATGGGCACACTACAACATAACTCATTCGGGGTCTTTTGCATAAAAATCTTAACCATGAATAAATATAATCGTACGCATTGTTCTTATCTTCTTAAATTAGTAATTTACTTTCATAATCACGCAAGGGTCAGGGTCTGATCCAGAGCTCTTATTAGTGTCTTTCACTTTATGTTGCTAGTCTCTAGCACATATTATCCCTAGCATTTCATTCATTGAACTTATTCCAAATGTATACAATTATTACTCGTATAGACCTAAGGTCACAACTCGTTTCTAGCTTCCTACTTAACCATATTACATTCATACATTTACTAACCGGGATAATTCGATTCATTTCATACTACTCATACATCATATGTTATCTTTCATTTTGTTCACTACGAGCCATCCTAAACATTTCCATTGCTATCATTATTGCTGATTACCTTTAAGCTCTTCAAGAGGGGTTGATATATTATCATACGCATACTATATTCATTCAAGGACTTATTACTACAACCAAAATCACCCTTCTCAAACTTATTTATCTGTACTTATCACGAAGACTAAGCATCATTTCCAAGGTTACTATTGTTAATTATGCCATGCGTATCTTTTCTACAAGGTCTTGTTCAAATGAACATGGCCAACAAGCTGAGCATCAAGGTTAGCATTTCTTAACGATACTTACTGTCTCGTATATTTTATCAGAATTTCCACAGTTACGAGCATTCGAGTTCAATACTACCCGATGATCATTACGAACATTTTGAAATTCATTCTACATTTTTGCATTACGGTTTGTATATATATATATATTCTATTCTAATACAGTCTCTAGTCGAGTCATAACCTCCTATTTGAGTTATAACTCTTTTTATACATACCTCTCGGAAGTAGATTCCATTGATTTGTTATCCATACCTTACGAAGATCATTCCTTTCCGATTAGTGACATTGCGTGTCCATTCATCAAGCTCACCTATGAGTACAAAACTTAAAATATCAAAACATTAACTAACGAGTCCAAATGGCAAACGCCATCTGACCTGCATGACCCATTTATCCTTTCGACCTTCTCGCATGCAACGCATTTGCATAAATACATTCATATATATATATATATATATATATATATATATATATATATATATATATATATATATATATATATATATAATGTATATGAAAATTTAAGCATAATTTGAATCGTATCACTTAAGAAACATTTACTTGTCTGGTTCGTAATTGCTTACACCTTCGGATATTTTCACTCCAATCATACTTTTGTTCATTTGCTTTACATTTACTTATATGACTTGTGTGACACAATCATGGTCAAACTATTGACTTCTTCTTAAGTAGATTAGTTTTTGTCTTTTATATCTTAAATCCGTTTCGCTGATTCGAACACCTTACTCATACCTTTCATGTTTTGAATCCGTCTCACGAATTCAAATATTGCATTCACCTCTTTCATTCTTTGAAGCCGTCTCGCGGATTCAATCATTTCATTCGCATATTTCATTCCTTGAATCCGTCTCGCGGATTCAAGCATCGCATTCGCATATTTCATTCCTTGAATCCGTCTCGCGGATTCAAGCATTGCATTCACATCTTTCATTCCTACAAGGTACTCTCAATCCCCCGAGAGTCTTACTACCCATTTCACTCACACGCCTAGCAGCTACCAAACTCTATCGGACATACCTGTAATAATTATCACGGTCTCACGAACGTCATACATTTCTTGTGTACTGGCCAGGTACACATTCCACGTACTAGTTTCGTGTCTTCGCGTAATCGCCACCTTATGTCCGAAGAATTTAGTTTCGGCTCGTGTAAAATTTTCAAAACTTATTTACCATGTCGTTATCATAATTTGTTCAAAATTTTTCTTTCACTTGCTTAACCATACCATTTCATACGCCCATACGTTAAGTTTACGTACCTGGGGTCAATTCGTTTCATTACTTGCCTCGATGCCGGTCCTAGACCGCATTCACGGATCATCTCTTCTAACAATTGCGCTTACCCTTCACAAAACATACTATTAGTTTCCTTCAAATACATAATCTAATACATACTTACATTCGCTTTTTCCTTTAGGCCTCGATCGAGTCTTGGATTGCACGGGTTCTTGGTCACGGGAGCACACCGGTTTGAGTTCAAGTATTTACCTCCTGTTACTTGATTCTCTCAAACCAGGGCTCTGATACCAACTTGTTACACCCTAACACGTTTAACCTTAAAAATGACGCAGCGGAAAAAGAGCTTTAAAATTTCTTTCCTTATTAACGACATTACTTTCACGAAGGTTCCAAATTCTAAAAATGTTAAACGTTCTATAAAAGAATTCACAACATTCATACTAAAATTTAGATTTCTAGACATTATATACTTCAACTATGTGACCGATCTATCCGTACAATCTTTGCTCTTGACTCGATCTACGTCCGCTTCACTTCCTTAGCAGCAGAAGAAGTCCGTGTAGTACCTGTGGGCATCACATACAACTTAGCCATTAGTCGATGACAACATCATATAACATCAATCTCAAATAATTAAAGATTGAATAACGTTCGATAATGTAACTTGATCCATTCGAATAACCCTTCTCCTTCTATTGTTCCGGATTCGGCTTAAATTTCATAAGAATCCGATGTACTCATTCCTGCATTACGTACCGACCTCAAACGCATAATTAGTAACGTTAAAATTCTAACATATCAATTCATACATACATACGTACTTACATACAAACATACATACACATCTGCCTACATACATACCTTTCCTACAACCTTACTTACGTGCATACACTCATACATGTCTTTACGCATACATACATACACAACTACATACGTACATACCTTTCCTACATCTTTACATAATCATACAATATTTACATGGGTCTTAGACTTAGGTTGCAACTCATAAGCGTCAAGGGAACACTCGAAATCATGATTGGAAGGCTCGCCATAGACCACGGGTAATATACCGAAGCCTACGATGCATAATTAACATAAATAACTAAATTTCAGCTTTTTGGTCATGGGGAGGGCGTCGGCGACGGCCCTAGGGGTCGTAGGCGACGGCCCTTGCATTTACACGTAGCCAAAAACCTCCGTAGGCAGCAAAATAACCCGTCAGCAAAAA
This sequence comes from Helianthus annuus, assembly GCF_002127325.2. Classification (NCBI taxonomy): domain Eukaryota; kingdom Viridiplantae; phylum Streptophyta; class Magnoliopsida; order Asterales; family Asteraceae; genus Helianthus; species Helianthus annuus. The sequence continues at coordinate 140,198,630 of NC_035446.2, read as the reverse complement.
CTGACTTTCCAGGGGTCGTAGGCGACGGCCTACTTGGGCGTAGGCTACGGCCTCTAGAAAATCAGTTTTCCTGCTGTGTTGATTTCGTCGTTCGAACGCACTAAAACGCGCATAACTTTCGAACCGTTTACCCGTTTAACCTCCCGTTTCTTCCTACATGCTTGTAAATTCACATTCTATCATATTAACTTAAAATCCTACCTCCGGATTAAGGAAATTCTTAACTTACGTGCATTCGACATATTATCATTTTCTAACTATTTGACCCGTTCGTGCATTTATCAACATAATCTGTTTATTTGACCTCACTCTCATATGAACTTTAATAATTTCATTGGCACCTATCATAAAAGATTAAATTCCCGGACGTCTTGCATCCTCTTAACCCATTTTCGCTCAAAGGCTTATTTTTGACCCGTTATGGGTATTTGCGCATTAAATGGTCTATGACATATAAAACTCTATACTTCGCTTTTATACTTGACCAAGACATTACTCTAATCAAATAGTTCGTTTCCAAACGACTTTTAAGGTCATTTGGCCGAAATACCCATCAAGGGCGTTTTTGTCAATTTAGCCCTATCCTTAACAACAAAGGACTTCCTTGCCTAAGTAACCAATCCTACTACTTAGCTACAATTCTTAATCACACATACTTTACTAGGATCAAAGCTAAGATCCGTTTAATACTTCATTGATATCATACAAATTCATTCCTATTTGACCTCAATTATCATACTAATTAGATTGCACATAACTTTACATAAACAACTAAGAAGTAATTATAGAAATTACTTACCTTGTGCGTCCGTGCTCGTAACCGCTTCCTTGCCTCATCTTGACCCGTTAGCCTTCCATGCTTGGTCCATGCTAGTGTGGTTCCTATTCTTTCATGTCGTCATGCCATAATAATGTTAGCATTCATGCTCATTCATATTAATACACATTTTTCAACTCTTATCTATATTGACTTTTACTAACACGCATACGACATGATTTGTCAACCACATTGTTCAATATCTTCAAAATCCAAATTCGTTATCACACATAACACATAATTGGTCTAACATATATTCCATAATCTCTCGATTTCTATATTTGTGTCAAAATGCTTATCCATGCTATAAATTCTTGGTTGACTTTCAGAAAGTCAACCTTCTAGCATATAACTTCTAACTTTTGAACATGCATTCATATTGATATAGTAGACCATATTAATGACGTGATATTCATTTCATACGTAATGTTGTATGACACATACAACTACATGATCATCTAGTCACATACACAATACACACATATTCAATTCACACATACTTATACTTTCATAATTCTATATTCGACAACGACACCCTGTATGAATCAACTTAACATAATAGTAACATCATCCTTGCTAGTAAGGTCATATGCTATACATTTAGTACACGCCCGCTTTTATCCTTATTTAAGGGATTAGTAGACCACACATAGCAAACCTCACCCGCTCAAACACAATGTACAAGCTCCTAATGCATAAACTTGGCTCACACATACATTCAACCCGAATCCTTATACAAGTTCCATTTTGAGCACATTCTTCAAGTTAGTAAACTACTAATCATAGCATTATCCTATTCTCATTCGCATATATCATTCCATTTCATACAATCTCACATCTTAACTTCATTTAGACATTTCATCATACACTTGGTGTGCGTACAACTTCCTAAGCACATAGCACAAGTAGTTTAAGCATGTTCTTCCCAAATTCATCTCTTGAACTATTTTATTCAAGCAATATCACATTGTCATCAATTCTTCATCATGTTTACTATCAAAACCTATCATATAACATCTTGTGCAACAACATAATCTTAATATCAAACTTCACATGTTCATCATAATCATTCTCACGCTCATACACATGGTTTCATTCTAATTCACTAAGATAACTAAAAATTTGGCCATGATTCTACTTAAACATGATAACATTAGCAAGCATACAACTCATACCCACTCTACTCTATGTGGGTTTTCACTTCCAACATTGATTAGCCGATTTTTAGGCATACATAATGTTCTAGATGGTGATCCTAGTTCAACATCATTCTAATTCCATATAAACTCATGGATTTTCTTGAACCCTAACATAATCAAGTTCATCAAAATGCCAAATTCTTCTTACCTTAAGCTTTAGTAAGTCTAGATGATCAAGAAATCACCACCATGCATGAGCAATGGCCATGATTAGGGCTTCAATTGGATGAATTTGTGTGATTAGAAGGGTTCCCCTTCTTCTCTTGGCTCTGGCGTCGAACACACACACACATCTGATGTGTGTGTTTGTTTTTTTTTTATTTCATTTTTATTAATTCAACTTTCATAACATGTCACTTTTAGCCCCTTAAGTTTAGTGTGGTAATTGTTTAGTCACCAAACTTTATTACTTACTATCTAACTTGTATCGGTAACCAAGATAAATAACATATTTCTCACATTTTTATTAATCATGATAACATGCTAACGAATTTAATAATTCGGATTTTGGGGTGTTACATTTTCTTATTGAATTAATGATTAAACTATGAAATTCATGATCATCCACCATGTGTGTGTGGTAGGTTTGTAGAAACATGATGAACACTAGAATCATGATTAGTAAACTAGTGTTATTTGAACTTTGTGAAGTTAATCTTGATATTGAACTATAAATTAGATGATTGACTTGTAAAAGATGTTAAAATCTTGGCTAAATAAGTAGTCATGAACTTGATTGTTGATTTAGTGGAATTATGCCCTTTAGGTGTTTGTTAAAATGCCTAAATGAACATTCATAAGTCGAAATTATAAAGAAACGCGTATTTGGATAATATGATAAATTACGTGTGACATATAAAGATATGAGTTCTAAACAAGAGGTTGATTGAACTCTATAGGCAAAGCGGGTGAATCTTCAAGTAGCCAAATTGGGAAGGACGCGCGCTTGAAGGATAAGCTATAAGGTACGTGGCTTGTCACCCCGTTACATTTATGTAGACAAGCTTAGTTTAAATATGTGTAATGTTGATATAACGAAAATGGTTGTGTTTGATATGTCATTGAAGTGATGGAATTCACTCGACAACCAAATGGGTCAAATTAATAGTTAAAATAAAAGTGATTAAAATGAAGACACCATTTGGTAAAAGTTATAATGGGTCGAACAATTTAAAAATATTGTTTTTAAGTAATAAGAACCGTGGCGCGAACCGGAATAGGTTCAAGGGGCATGATGGTATTAATCTACCATCACACGTTGACAAATGGTCATGTCGACTAAACGGGTCAAATAGTGTGCAAATACCATTTGAAAATAATAACTGACGACTACTTGTTGAGTTTTTGTGATGACAGGAAATAACATGTGATTGCATTGCTTTAACTAGAAAGTTTAAAGCAAAAGGTATATATACGGGTCGATGCTATGACCCGAGCCAGGTATGCACATTTAGAGTTTTAGTAAAAGTGATATTTTGGTCAATTATAGCAAAAGTCCTTTGTCGTAAAATGAGGGACTAAAATTGACCAAAAAGCCCTTAATAGGTAAACCGGGTAAACGACCCTTAGAGGTTGTTTAGGAATTTGTGTTGTGATTATGTAGCCCTTAGACACGTATATGAGTTTTAGGCAAAAATCTTTTGTGAGTTAAATGCCCTAAAGGGGGTCATTAGCGTAAAGTAACTAAACGAAGGGTAAATTGGGATTTCGGGTTTCCTTAAGTTAAATCCACCGCAAAAATAGTTGTGGTGGAAAATAAGTAGGCACTTAAATTTGGAAATGTGAGGCGTGAAAAGAGAAGAGCGGATTTGATGCTTAAATGCATAAAAATCCTCAATCGGGTCAAAATGAATTACGCACATAACTTGGGTGTTTGTTGCGTAATTCACAAAAGTTATGATTCCAAGACAGAGATTTAGCGTTATATATCTTAGTTTATGATTTATGATTAACTAGGAACAAGTTTAGAGGTCCTAAATTCAAACGGGTCGAAATATTGATTTTGAACAATAATCCGAATGCTTAAAGATTTAGAATTTCATTAGTTTATAATGTTGAAATTTTACTCCACAAGATGGAGAATTAAATTACGAGCGTGTAGGAAAAAGAATCACGTAAAACAGATGTGTAAATTGAAAGTTATGCACGTTTTCGTGAAAAGAATCGGAGCTGGAAAATGCAGCATCTGCTGCAAATCAATCTGTCCAAAGAGCTACCGTAAGTTACGGTAGCTACCGTAACTTACGGTAGAGGCTGAAGTGTTACGCTGGATTTGCACTGCCTTACGGCAGCCCCTGGAAGCCCAGTGGCTACCGTAGCTTACATTGGCTGCCGTAAGTTACGGTAGTGCCCAATTATTTTTGTTGAGTTTTGTTTCGCGAATCCATTTCAACAAGTTTTAAACCGCGTTTGACTAAAATCATTTCATGTTTATGGAATGTAGGTTACCTAGCAGGACCGGATGACGACTGAGCCCGACGAAGAACCGAACACACGAGATCAAAGCTTCCGCGAATAGTTTCGTCGTTACGTTTTAAACGGCGAATTAAATAACAAAATATTGGAATATTTTATTCAGTAAATTGTTTTAATAAACTCGTATTTTTTTTAGTGTACTTCTAATCTTAATACACCACTATAATTGAACTTTTTGGATAATTGATTAAAATGGACTTAGGGTGTTACACTTCATTTATCACTTTTATTGATGATTATTCTCGCTTACTTGTATCTTATTAAGGAAAAGTCTGAATCTCTTACAACCTTTAAAGATTATAAGGCTGAAGCTGAAAAGCAATTAGTCGTCAGATTAAAGTTGTGAGATCGGATAGAGGCGGTGAATATTATGGAAGACATACTGATGTGGGTCAAGCTCCTGGTCCATTTTATGAGTTTTGTAAGGGCCAGGGGATTGTGAACCAATACACCATGCCTGGTACACCTCAGCAAAATGGAGTCGCTGAACGAAGAAACCGTATCCTTATGAACATGGTGCGCAGTATGTTAGCCAACACTAATTTACCATTATTCTTCTGGACTGAAGCGTTAAAAGCAGTTGTTCATATACTCAATAGAGTTCCTTCTAAGTCTGTCCTTAAAACTCCTTATGAACTTTGGACAGGAAGGAAACCAAGTCTTAAATATATGAAAGTATGGGGCGGCATTGCTGAAGCACCTTTACAATCCTTTCCTAAGGAAACTTGACCCTAAGACAATTACCTGCTTCTTTATCGGGTATCCTGATAATTCTAAGGGTTATCATTTCTATTGTCCTTCCCATGTCACCCGTATTGTTGAAACCAAGCGTGCTGCATTCCTGGAGGATTTCAAGGTCAGTGGGAGCAATACCAACCCTTACGAAGAATTTCAAGAAGTACAAGACGCGGGGGGAGAGATTCGTCGCTTGCCATTACTCCGATTACTCCTCTTGTACCCAATGCAACTACTGTACCTGAAGCTACTACACCAACTCCAAAATTACCTCTACAATCAGAACCCATTATACCTCATGACGAAGGCACATCAAACACTCAACACCAAGACAACGCTGAACCCGATAATCCATTCAGGAGGTTCTAGCCAAAGAAGGCCTATTAATTGGGATGATTATGTTACCTACCTGACTGAAATGGATCCCAGAAAGCTCAATGATCCTATCTCTTACAATGAAACCATTAGCAGTGATCAGTCTTCTGAATGGAATAAAGTAATGATTGATGAGCTTGAATCCATGAAGAAAAATGACGTTTGGGATTTGGTAGAATTACCCAATGGTGTCAAACCAGTAGGATGTAAATGGGTGTTTAAAACAAAACTGGATCCGAATGGGAACGTTGAACGCTACAAAGCGAGATTGGTTGCAAAGGGCTACACTCAGAAAGAGGGAACTGATTATCAAGAGACGTTTTCACCTGTCTCTCGTAAAGATTCATCAAGGATCGTCATGGCCCTAGTAGCTCATTTTGATCTAGAGTTACATCAAATGGACGTTAAAACCGTTTTTCTTAACTGAGACTTGGATGAAGATGTTTACATGAAACAACCTGAAGGCTTTAAACCTGAAGGTCAGGAGCATCTAGTCTGTAAGTTGAAGAAATCCATTTACGGGTTAAAACAAGCATCACGTCAGTGGTACCTCAAGTTTGATGAAGTCATGAAGAAACAAGGTTTTATGGAGAATCAAGTGGATCAATGCACCTACCTCAAGATGAGTGGGAGAAACTTTACTATACTTGTCCTTTACGTAGATGATATTCTATTGGCAAGTAATAGTTTAAACATGTTGCATGAGTCGAAGCGGTTACTCTCGCATAACTTCGACATGAAGGATCTCGGAGATGCTTCTTATGTCACTGGCATCGAAATTCACCGAGATAGACACAAAGGGATCTTAGGATTGTCTCAAAAGGCTTACATAGATCGTGTCCTTACACGTTACAACATGCAATAGTGCAAACCCTCCGTCGCTCCAGTAGTTAAAGGAGATGTTTTCGGTTCATTCCAGTGTCCGACAACAGAGGTTGAGAAGGAGCAAATGAGCCAGATACCTTACGCGTCAGTAGTTGGGAGCTTGATGTATGCTCCAGTCTGTACTCGCCCAGATATCGCTTATATTGCTGGAATGCTAGGCCGTTATCAGACTAATCCTGGGCTAGATCACTGAAAAGCAGCTAAGAAGGTACTACGATATCTGCAAGGGACGACAGACTATAAACTGACTTATAGGAGAAGTGATCATTTAGAAGTGGTGGGCTATTCTGATTCTGACTTTTCCAAATGCAAAGATGACAAGAAATCCACTTCGGGCTATATCTTTATGTTAGCAGGCGGTCCTATCTCATGGAAGAGTCATAAACAATAGTTGACCACAACTTCCACAATGATGGTAGAGTACATTGCGGTTTTCGTCAAGTTATAACCCTAAACCGCTATGGTTGTGTATTTATATGATTATCTAAATAGACTGTAACTGGGTCGCTAATGGGATAGTTTTATCCGTGTCTGTGCGTTTTATCAAGCTTCCGCATCTGAACTAAATAATAAAGAGTTGTTATTGATATAAAACTGGATTTTATAAAATTAAAACGGATACCATAGATTGTAAGATTAAATATATTATGTATTAATATTTGATCTAGTAGCCATTATAATCATTTACATAATATAGATCAAAATATATAACCTATTAAATAATTAGTTGGTAATTGTTGATGGACCATATTACCCTTATTAACTAATTAGGTTTCCTCCTGAGTGCTTATATAAGGAGAATTATGTAGAGGTCATATGGTTACACACTTAATCAGATAACCTAATCATAACATCATCATCATCGACCTCCTCTCCTATAACCGATTCCCTTGTCGGTTTTTCATAGTCACCATCATCAGTCAGCACCCTAAGGAGGAACCAGATCAGACTGACAAAGATGTTGAACTCCATGACTTCTTCTATCACTGGATTCTCCACTGCACTGTCTGCGGTGACATTTATGTTTTCATGTTTTCCTCTAATGTTTAAACAAAACTGATTCAACATAGATTCCCAGCAATATGTTATAAATTAAGTTACATTCGTTGTATGTTATTTTTGCTTATAAACTGAATTTTAATTTTCTTTTTAACAACACCAAAAGGATCATACAAAGTATATAAAGGGTAAGAGATTAAGAATGGTAACAAGTGTACAGTATTTCTGAGACCATGTGTAGTGGTAATGCCTCTATTTTTGGGCGTTTTGCACCATGTGGCAGCTCAGTTAGCAATGGGGCCTTATAGGACGTTTTCTAAAATGGGTGTAGTGGGGATGTGGGCATTGAGGTGTAGTAAAATTAAATAAAAAAACCATAAAAACTGTTATTGGACAAATGGAACATGGAAACAGGTGATTGGCCAAAAGAATTGAAGTAGGGCGTTGAAAAAAAATGCCTAAACCAATTTTTAGTTAAAAACGCCCCGTGGGGTGGTTGGGTGTGAGTGCTTCTATACAAAAAAAACAAACGCCCCAAATTTCATCGACTACGGGGTGGTCTGTTGGTAGCCTCTGAATGGTCATTAAGAGGCTACATCTTAATAGAACCATTAAGAATTTTACCAATGAGATGGTACAAGAATGTGACATGTGATGATTTACCATTCAGAGGTTACCTCTTAACCATTCAGACTTGAGGTTACCTCTTATTCATTCAGAGGTTTTAAACCATTAAGAGATAGCATCTGAATGATTATTAAGAGGCTACCAAACAACCCCTAAACAAGTCTACTCATTGGTTTTCAATTAAAAGGTTTTAAAACTATCTTCATCCTTAAGACATAGAGATCACCTTGTACAAACTAATCTTTATGACAATAACTTAACGAGCATCATTAACTTCTCTCTAAGATGGTAGATATTACTGGTAGATTTTGTCTAAGATAGTAGAGATCACTGATTATAAATTATAAATGAGTGTTAAATATTACGATTATGCTCTGAATAACCCACTTCTTTTAGTGTTGTCTATAATATTGAATTAATCATATGATACGTGTTCAAAATTGTATGTTTGGAATGTCCAAAGTTGTGTGTTGAAACCTGTCCCTGATTAGAGGGTGGAAACTTAGAGTGGGATACAAGTGGAACAGTTCTAAGAACATTGCTTCACGCACTCACCCTTCATGAGCGTGGGTGATTGCTCATGTGAAGTCACTCCTTGGGTGCGAGATATCACTTACGGGGTTGGGGCGCCCATCACTCATCACTTACAATATGCAATCAAGTTCCGCCACATCATCGAGTTTTATTCCATTACTATTGGTGGATTTTAGTGGAAATGTCCATCACTCACCACACCCAACAATTTCCCTCACAACCCAATAATTTCCCTCAACTTCTTCACGCGTCAAATATACAACGTGTTTTCAAAACCACACGTTAAACTTGGCACCGGCGGCGGTGTTTCATTGCCTTCCACGCGTGGCCAAATGGCCACCACGGGGTGCCCCGTCCCCCCTTATGGATTGCAGTTGTTGCTACTCACATGTTGTCGATGTTCGGTGTCTCTTAGCTCCTTCTACTCAATCATTAGGAAGTTGCTATTGCTACTTGGTTAATGATTAGTAGTTACTAACCAATGTTATGATTATCAAAGTCACCCAGTAAATCCCACAAATAGCAAAGCCACTGGTAGAGTCTATGAAGATGAGATGTAGATTAACCTTACCTTTATCCCTAGAAATATAGAGACTGCTTTAAAAGAAACCCACAAAACCAAAACAAACAGACTAAAAGTATACAAATAGACAATTACCAAATAGCAAAAATGGTGAAAGAGTAATTTAGTAAAATAGAAACTTATCACTACTAGAAAAGGGGACAATTTACTACAGAAATTTCCTACACAATTTTTTTTGTCACAGGTTACAACACCTTTGTGACGAATTTCCTACAAAAAAATTCATGATTTTATTACAAATTTTCGATGCATCCATGACGAAAAACAAGAAAACCCTAATTAATTGACAGTTGCGTCACAAATCTGTCAGAAATAACCTACAAAAGGTTAATTATTATTCTTTACCGAATAAATATTTATATAAGCCAAATAAATAAGGGAAAATAATATCGTTTCCTACAAATTTGTGACAAAAAATAAGAAAACCGTAATTAATTGACAGTTGCGTCACAAATCTGTCAGAAATTATATCGTTTCCTACACATTTATATTTATTTTTTAATTAACTTAAACCATCCGTCAGAATTCCGTCACAACTTGTGACAAGTTTCCTACAAAAAATAAGAAAACCCTATTTACTTGACAGTTGCGTCACAAATCTGTCACAAATAATCTACAAAAGGATAATTATAATTGTTTACCGGATAAATATTAACATATGCAAAATAAATAAGGGAAAATGATAGCATTTTTTCTAAACAATTCTGACAAAATATTTATTTATTAATTAAAATAAACCATCCGTCGGGATTGCATCACAACTTGTGACACATTTCTGACAAATATCCTTGTATCAATACAATTTCCTACGCATTTATGACAAAATGCTTAAATCTATTGCAAATTGTCAAAAAGGCGTAGGAAACAATCCATGTATCAATACAATTTCCTACGGATTTATGACAAAATATAGATTCATAAACCATTCGTCGGGATTGCTTCACAACTTGTGACACATTTATGACAAATATCCTTGTATCAATACAATTTCCTACGCATTAATGACAAAATGCTTAAGTTTTTCTTGCACTTTCTACAGACTTTGCATGCATTTATGTCTATATGTCTATATATATAGTATATAGACATAAATGCATGCAAAGTCGGTAAAAAGTGCAAGTAAAACTTAAGCATCTAATAACAAAGCTAAGACATCGATGTATCATCCTCTAAAAATTCTTAACTTTAATTCTACGTCTTCATGGACTCGCATCCTAAACCAAGTTATAAGAGAGGTACAACTCTAGCAAGTCATGTTTAATCCACTTCTCAGAAATTCGAAATTCAAAAATGGATAAGTCACAACCTATAACACTGCTTCGGTTATTGTACCCCTTAAAACATTGGGATCCTTATATGGGAAACTTGAAATCTTGCATACTCCCTACAAATTTTCATACATTTAGATATCCCCGAATTCACAGTTGAGAAATAAAATTTTATATGCAAATCGGGTAATTGAATTGTCTATATATCCTAAAGTAGCAACAAACTACATCTAGCAAATATCACCAAACCATTAAAAAAAATAAACCACTTCATGTTGGTCCTAAACAAGTACGCTTTATATCCATCCCCATTTATGGTGAATACTTTTTCCCGACATAGAACGACCAAATGTGTACCTCCCGCAACCGTTGTACTTTTATTTGGTCGTTCCAACTCAAGAAAATATGTACTACCCTTATGCTCAAGTCAAGTTTATGTACAACATCTTAAACCAAAGCAAACCAAAACCATCTTTACCCAACAAATCCTAAAACAAAACAAATGCGAAACAAAAACAGACGAAACTTTCTGTTTTGTGCAGCCATTTTCAACTCCGGATCGATCTCTACTCTTTCTCCACGATTCTCGGCCCGTTGTATGGCGCTCCGACCACGGATAAGCCTGCGGGCTTATCTATCTCTTCGAGCCATGCGTAGTCTAGCTCTTTCGCCTTCTCATCGTCACCAGGCAACTGTTTATTATCTCCAGCTGCCATACAACCGAAAAGTTTTAGTATTTTTACGATTATTATGGAAATAGAGAAGTGGGAAGTGATTAGTTAACGGGGGTTACGAGTGATGAACCTGAAAAGCTGGTGAAAGGATGAGTACGATAGTATTGGCAGTGCCTGCCTTCGGCATCACAGTATGGCGGGCCCAAAACATCAAGAACGGCACATGATGTTATTGCTGTAAAGCAATGCATGTTACCACCATCTGTTGGATAAAGAATCGATGTGTTGCATGGGGCAGTGAAGTCGGAGTTGACTTTGAGCTTTGCCAAACGTACGCTATCGGTTTTTTCTTCAGCCGTTTCTTCACCTGAAGAACACGGGTTTCGTGAGTTTAAAGCCATGAATTTAAAGTGAACCGACCCTTTTTGACCAAAACTTGCCTAGGTGATTCAAGTCAACCCAACCCGTTTTGACCGGGTGGTCAACGTAGCCACATGTGATAGAATTTTCAATAAGAAATGAAAAAATATGCCACTGGTTAAGAACTCACACTCTGATGAATCGGATTTAGGAGCAGAGCTTGAAGCAATATTATCGACCCAATCATATGCTTTGATGTGCATGGTTCCAAACAGAAGCTTACTGAAAACCGTCATCTGGGGGTGGTTGTGGAGTGGCAGGACACCCGTTGGTGGCAATAGAAATATTCCAATCTGAAAAGACAAAGCATATATTACGTGTTCTCCCTTATAAAGTTATACTACCGATTTTAGTTTAACGCAATGTAGATCACCTATTGAAATTGTGTAGCCTAAAAGCATTCCCATTACAAACCCCATCCCTATAATTTGAGGGACTCACTTCTCATTCACCATATTTAGGGACTTACTATTCGATTACCAATAAGATGTTTCCTCATATTTTGTAAATGGAAGAAATAGATAAACAATAATAACAAAATAAATATTATTTAATTAAGGGGATATTGGATTTAAATAACCCTAACTTTCACCATTAATACTCTCAACTTACAAATTGTACAATGTCACTCTCAACTTTCAACTTATTTTCCTCTGGCACTCCCAAACTAACTGAGCCCAGTTAGTAGTTTTTTTGCTGACGTGACATCTGACATGGCACTTTTTGCTGTCGTGGCATCTGTCATGGCAACTAGCATGGCTTTTTCGCTGACATGGCATCTGATGTGGCACTTGTTTAGTGATGTGGCATCTGACGTCAGCTAACTGGGTTTAAGGTTCAGTTAGTTTGGGAGTGTCAGGGGAAAATAAGTTGAAAGTTGGGAGTGGCGTGGTACAATTCGTAAGTTGAGAGTGTTATCGGCCAAATGGTGAAAGCTGGGGTTATTTAAACTCAATATCTCTTAATTAAATAAATAATGATATATATGGGAAATATGTAGTTTTCTAAAAAACAAACAAATTTTAGAGATAAAGATGATTTTGGGCTAAATTATAGGGATGTAGATATCATATAAATAAAAGAATAGATACTAAATATTGACAAATAAATAACATACCGAAAATTTGTCACATTCGGAAAGGTGTAGGTATGTGATTTTAGGAAATCCCTCTGTTTCTTTAACCTTGAAATATGGCATATTAGGCCGGACACCAACATCATGTTCAGTCATTCCGTCTGCAAAAAAGATAAATTAAAAATAAAAATCCAACCGTTAAATTTTCTTATTAATGATACCTTTTTTATTCGATCAACACGTGTTCATCACGTAATAAATATCATCGTATCCTACATTTACAGCAAACGTACACGACAAAGATTTAGGCGGTGCGCCAACAAACACGTAACCAAGAATTTAATCCACAGCAAAAGTAAAGATTTAAGCGGTGCGCCAACAAACACGTAACCAAGAATTTAATCCACCGCAAAAGTAAGAAAGTAGCACACGGAACGGAAACAGTTTCAAATTGATATATGTTCAAAATGGATAATTCGGTCAAGTGATTTGAACTAATTTCAATAAAATTCGATAGATAACATTACAAGCAGCCGATTGTTAGATTAAGATATGAAATATGTTTACAAATACCGGATTAAACAAAGCATCAAAGATTCTATATGTTTCATCATTTTCACATACCCCTTCCATAATTAGAATTAACTTCTCATTTCTAAAGTACAAACTAAATCTCATACAGGCATAGATGTTCCATTTTCAAATTAAAAATTAAGCCATTTGACACTAGGTCAAAATTGGACTAATTTCAAAAGTCAACTAAACAATCTACAAGACATCATAATATCAAACTGAACAAACTCATTGAAATATTACAAAAGCACACCTACCCCTCAAATCACCTACAAATAAAATACAAGCTTTAAACAATGAGATTCAAAATCAATACCTTTAATTGCACAAACAAAATCCAATATATTATCAATCAAGAAATAGACTTTCAAAAGACTCCAAATAGATCTAGATGCAAAAACTGCCTAGATGCATTTGCATATGGGAATTAAATATTAACATAAACCAAGATTCATAACCATTTTAATCAAAAGATTACTTAAAAAATTCAAAATGAACCCATTTGACACCAGGTCAAAATTGGACTAACTTCAAAAGTCAACTAAAAAATCTACAACATACCAAACTGCACAAACACATTGAAAAGATAGCAAAAGTAATTCTAACCCTCATTCATATTCAAAAACAATAATATTAATCAAGATTTAAACTTTAAAAGACTCCAAACAAACCCATATGCAAAAACTTCAAAATCAACATTAAAAAACTGAAGAAAATAATAATAAAAATTAAAAAACTTACTTAAAATATCTTTCAGGCGTTCAATACCCTGAGCATCTGGAACAACACCTGGGCCACAATTAGCAAAAACATCTCTGCATGCATCATAAAGCTTCTGAACAGCTGCAACTCTTTTATGTCTAGTTCTCCTCTTCTTCCTTTCACCTGCCATTTTCTCCATGCCCATTTGTCACTTATTCATACACACATGCACTCAAACCACCTTTTCTGTATGGGTATCTTCAAAAACTCACAAAAAAAAAATAAACCAGCACTTTAGCTAGAAAACTGATATGGGTATCTTCAAAAACACACAAAAAACCAACTTGTAAGCTGTAACAATTGTATACCACACCTTTAAAAAAACCACACAGTAAACCAAGATTTTATAAAAAGTTCACAACTTTAATCACTTTAAGAAACAAGTGTGTGTTAATTTTGAAAAAGGTTAAAGATTTGATCTGGGTATTGAAAGAGCAAGAAAAACAGAATCAATGGTGGGGTGGAACCAAAGATGAAATGCTAGTTTGTTGGGGTGGTTTTGTGTGTAAAGATTGCATCTTTTTGGATAATTACGATGCAAATTAGATGAAGGTGACGATGATGAAGAGGGTGTGAATAGAATAGAAAAGATAAGTTATTTGGTCGGAAAGATAGAGTTGATTTCGAGAGAAATACCAGGGGCCATGGTTTTGGTTTTCCAGTGGGCCGATACAACAGCGGATTCAGTACTTATGTGTCACGTTCAACTTCAATATTTTATATTTATTGATTATTGATTTTTTTTTACTTTTTTATTGTATAATGTATAATAACTGTCTTTAAGGTTTTTAATATTTTATTGTTTATATACTTGGTTGAAAAGGCAAGAAGAAAAAGGACAACTGTCGGGGGAATACATCTTTGATCATTTGATGTTAACCTCTTTATTATGCGTTACTATTTGTTTGAATTTAATTCTACAATATATGAGTATTAAATATTTATATATACATTGCTTAAATTTGCTGGATTGAGTTGCTTTATAAAATTCATATTTTCGTATCTTTATCAAAACATTTGTTAAACATTTTCAAATATTAGGGTGAAGGGGGCACCCCTAATGAGGTGAGGGGAAACTTTTTTTAACTCAATCATACGTTGCCATGTCATTTCCCCTCTATAACTTCCCTCTTGTCCAAAAACGTACAGGGTGCACCCCTATGAGGTGAGGGAAAACCATTTAAAAAAGAAAAACATATTATTGGTTGAAAAGTTAGTGGGCCAATCTCTTCCTCTCTTCCCACAATCGGTGAACATCCACCGATTTTAATCCTCTTCATGCGGTGAAAAGAGATGGCGGCACCCTTCCCTCATGCGGTAAACCCTCCCCGCATGCATTCACCGTGAACGCCCCGCTCACCCTTAAAGTCTTAAGTATTCTTAAAGTTGCTTTTTAGGCATTTAGATCTATGTGTATATATCGGTACCCGTACCAGCATTAAAAATACCATTATTGGATCTTAATAAAGCTAGGTATCGAGTATTTTAGTACGATACGGGTTCGGGTATTTGTACCAATATTTAGGTATGGGGGCGCTTTGGTACCATTTTGTTCTTTTCTTCTTTTGAGCACTTGTACGGGTACCAAAGAGATAAAATTGGTATGAGTACCAATACAATACGGGTATCAAATAAGATAAAATGGGTGTGAGTAGTTATACAACACGGGTACTAAATATGTAAAATCAATATGAGTATCATAGTACCGCAATACGAAAAAAAATGCATTCCAAAAAAAAACTCTTGAAATTCTATATAAAATTTGGTACTAGTACCATTTTTACCCGTACTGATACCGCAAGTACTGAGTACCTCAGTACCACAATCAATAAAACTTGGTAACGCTACATGCATATATTGAATGGTCAAAATCAGTACATGTACAGTAAAGGTACGGGTATAAGTATTTGAAAAAAAGGAAAAAGTCTCGTCCCTAATATACAATAATGTTCGACTAACCCCTTGATAAAGACATATGTCTTTTAGAAAAAAAGTCACATGTTCAAAACTGAGAGTAATTTAGAATTTTAGTGTAAAATAAGAGTAACATTTAACCCATAAAAAAAGTATTGTGCATAATTGCATATGCACAAATGGGATAAAACCTACTAACCAGATAGAAAAAAACACTTGTGTTCACTTCTACATTTAATCCACCTATGAAAAGTTCATGTCACCTTCATTCACAAGTGAATAAATAATCGTGTGTGAATATGTTAAGTTTCAAGTGCTCATATATTTTTTTTTCTAAATATACACAAGTGTTGTTTTGTTCCATAACTGTGAAAACATGGATAGATCTAAGTACATAATAAATTAACTAAAATGTTGAATCAGGTTACATAAGTCTGACAAAATTCTAAAGTTCGCAAATTTTATATATTTATTTAAGTGTTGATACTAGTTTTTGAAATGTTTTCTTCTAAGAATATTGGCGATTACATATACACCTCTTGAACGCTTCTAATTATCACATGCGATTGTAATGTGCTAGTGTATTTAAAAAAATATTCTAAAAAAACGTCGAACAACTCGGTGAAATTATAAAAACTACAAGCTTTATAATTTTTTTATTTTTTGAAAGCAAACCACTAGCACTGAGAAATAAACGAAGCAGTTACATGAAAAAAAAAAAGATGATTCTTTAACCATTCAGTCCACCCAAATTTAAGTTTACTATAACACCATAAAAACGACATAGAAATAATAGAATCAAGATGCAACTCTTTATTCTCATCATGACGATCATAAATATTTTCATTACGAAATCTCCAAATGATTCATCAGGCTAAGAGCTTCAGTGAGAGTCTTCTTAAATTTAATAATAGAACTTGATTCCAACCAAGAAATAAGCAACACCCAAGACCTAAACCAACTAGAATCGATAGATCAAGTTGAAACAAACTGGATATATAACAGAGTCGATATCAATCCCTTTTTACCCAGATTAAGTATGATAGGAATACGATTCATTAACAAACGTCACACATGAATGTTAACTTTTCTTGACACCAAACTATTTCACCTCGTAGATTCGATATCAACTTCATAAATTTGTTGATGTAAGATCTGAATTAAAAAATAATAATAATAATTTCTTATAATCATATGGGTTTTTATTAAAACCCCCTCTCACATGCGTAACTTGTAAGCCATCATAAAATAAAGATGGTCTTTGATAAAACAAATATGTAGGAATGATCTCCATGCTGACATTTGTTACGATACTCACTGTATAATATTAAAAAACGCAGAATCATAGTAAAAATGTCACGTACTTTTAACACATGTAACGCCACAATTAGGATGCACAAGTTTTCTTCAACATTGCTTATAATAATACATGCTAGCATTTTCTTTGAAACTAGTGAAATATATTCGATATGAATGAGTAGTTTTATAAATAAAAAAACACGTAACACTCTTATAATTTTTGGTTTTAATCATATGGGTTTTTTTTTAATATTTCCTACACCATTAGGGCTGTTAACGAGCCGAGCAGAACCGAGCGGACCTTTGCTCGTGCTTGGTTCGTTTACAAACCGAACCGAGCAGAGCGGCTCATTTAGAACCGAGCCTCAAATCAAGCGAGCATTTTTCGAGCGGTAAAAATTATGAGCGAGCGTCGAGCGAATTTCGAGCGATTTGGACAACCGTGTCGCCCAATTTAAATTTTCTGAGAGTGATAGTGACAATGTTAGGTAGCAAGTTTTTATGTCTTTAAAAAACATGCACATTTCATGGCATAATATTTTTATTATAAATAACAATGTTGTGGCCGATGAGCCGATGATTATATTGCACGAACAATTACGTCGAGAGCAAGAGACGATCGACTTAGGATAACGACATGAAACATTGAGGCGATAAGCAGACTATCGTTTAACGGTTTATGGTTTAACTTTTACATTTTATATTAATTTTTTATCGGCATGGTTGGGCTAGTACGTATAGATATAGTTGTAAATTTGTATATAGTGGACCAAAATCTAATAGAGTGGTACATATAAAACTCCAAATTTAATTTATATTTAAGTATATATGTATGTGTAACGTGTGTGTATATTTAGGTGTGTGTATATATATGTATGTATAATTTATCTTTGTGTGTATATATATGTGTGTGTATAATTCGAGCCGAACCGAGCCGAGCAGACCTTTGCTCATGCTTGGCTCGTTTACAAACCGAACCGAGCAGAGCGGCTTGTTTACAACCAAGCGTCAAATCGAACGAGCATTTTCCGAACAATTTCTGAACGAGCGTCGAGCGAGCGACGAGCGGCGAGCAATTTGAACGGCCCTATACACCATTCATGCTAGCACTCACTTATGTGTGCATGCGTGCATATAGCCATATACTCATATAATATTTTTAATATATTCTTGGTGGATTGTTGGTGAAATTACACATTAAAAAAATTGATTATTTCCTTGACCAAATGCAGAAAATGTCACTGTATCTAAAACCTCGCGGAAGCGCGAGGTCGTACAAGAATGCTAGTGATAATGTATTTGTTACATTACATATTTAGAGTTAGAGTTAAAAGGTTAGTTTTAATTATAATAATTTAAATAAATAATAAGTAAAACAAAAAAAATAAACTTTTAAAAAAAGATAGAAAAACAAATATTTGTTAAAAAAAAATAATTAACTTTATTAGACTTAAGAGTCTTATGATAATTCTATTATAGTTCGGGGTAGAAACATAAATCGCTAATAGAAACAGAATTATTATTGTTAAACATTCATAAGGTAAATCTATTAAAGTTCAGGGGTATAAACATAAATCATTTATAAAAAAAAGAATTATTAGAGTTCGGGGTCGTATTTATTTTATTAAAATTAAGAGTTAAAAATGTAAATGTAAATTAAAATTAGTTATACAAAAAAAAAAAACTAAAGAGTTAAAAGGATTTTTTTTGTTCGTGACTTAGATGCCTACATAGTTAAAAATGTAAATTAGTTTTGAGTAAACTGCAATTTTACCCCTTGGGGTTTAAGTCAATTGGTACTCTGACCCCCTTCATTGAAATAATTGCAATTTTAACCCCAACGTTGTTATGTCACAATATTACCCCCTGCGTCAAATAAGTTAACAGATCTGTTAACTGGAATGTGAAATGACTATAATGCTCTTTCATATTACCCCCTATGGTTTGTTCTACTCTGTAATATTACCCCCTGGTTCATCAAGAACTCAAACAACCATCTCTCTCCTGTCTCTCTCTCATCCACCACAATAATCACCACCGGGCACCACCACTGCCACCACCATTCACCACAACAACCACCACCAACCCCACCGATTCACAACCCCATAATTATAACAAGGAATCTCAAACTACTAACCAAATTATCAACTCTTCCACTTAGACTACGAAATGAAGCACAAGATGAACCAACATAATTTTACAGTATACAAACAAACTAACAATTTTCATTTCATACTTCAAAGAAAAATCACAGAGAGTTCAAAACAAATAGTTAACCAAAAGCCATCATTCTCACTTCACAGTTTAACAATATTAGTTCAAAATCAGAAGTCACAAAATACAAGAAAATCAAGGATGAACACAACTTCATATTTTAACCAATGATCCAAATATACAAGATAACTCACATGTTGATCGAACTCCTGCCTTCGTTGCTTAGTCGCCGTCTGTCACCACCATCATCGTCGCAACAGAACCCCATCACCATCGTCGCCGTCGTGCTCCGCGCGACCCGCCGCCGCTGCGGCTCTGGTTTGTCGCCGTCGGTCGTCATCACCAGCTCACTCTTTCTTTCTCTTTGTGTCGTTTCTCCGTCTGGTCGCCGCCATCGCCGCCGTGGCGGCGGCGTTGTTGTTGCTGTTGTTCTCTGCTGCCACTGAGAGTCTCACCGGAGACGAAACCGGGTGGGAGTGGTGTAAGGGGGAGCAGGAGGTGTTGTGGGTGTGCGGTTGCCGGTGAACAGATTTAGGGTGTATGGATCTTGAATTTTGGGGAAAATTGAATATGGAATATGGATATGTGAGTTTATTTAGGGAAATATGGAATATGAATCTTGAATTCTGGTGTATGTTGTGAGGTTATTTGAAGATGATGATGATGATGGATCTGGGTTATTTGAAGATGATGATGATAATTAGATTTTATAAATAATAATAATAATAATAATAATAATAATAATAAATATGGGGTAAGATTACCAAAATACCCTTACCTATAACATTCAAATAACTGTTGACTGACGGCAGGGGGTAAAATTGCGACAGAACATTAACGTTGGGGGGCAAATTGCAATTTTTTCTATGGCGGGGTCAGAGTGCCAATTGGCTTAAACCCCGGAAGTAAAATTACAGTTTACTCATTAGTTTTTTTAAACTAAAAGAGTTAAAAGGTTTTCTTTGTTTTTTTTAATATTATAACTAAAAGAGTTAAAAGGTTTTCTTTGGTTTTTTTTAATATTATAACTACTGTTTACGTTTGATTTTGTTAATATATGTAATGTAATGTAATAGAATAGAATAGAACTATTTGAAAATAAAACATAAATATCAAATAGGGTGGGGTTTGGTTACAAAATTCATTTTTCCTACGAAGTGTACAAAGTCATAAAACACTACAATTTCAACCATAAAACACACTTAAAACCCACAAATAACATGGTGAATATCATTAAAACACAATATCCAAACCCTAACAGTCATTAATAATTTCTAACACACCATCATACAACTATGATTATAAAACACAACATGATAATCAACATTAAACACACTAATATTACTCATTCGATAATCAAAGCCTTATCATCCAAAACACAACACAAAATCCACAAATATGGTGTTTTAATAATCTCCACTATGTTATTTGTGGGTTTTAAGTGTGTTTTATGGTTGACATTATGGTGTTTAATGAATTTTTTACACTTTATAAGAAAAAATAGACTTTGTAGCCAATTCCTACTCTATCAAATACATTAACTTCGTATGATGGCCTTTAAATATTCTTATAATAGCCTTTAAATATTCTTATAACCAAATCTTATGTGTGTACGTTCCTTGGCTAAAAATAATATCACAAAATCCTACTAATACTTGAGTCATGTTGTGAAACTAGCCCAATAGCAAATAATAAGAGAAAGAGATGTAGGGAAAAAGAGATATTTCATAGATAGATATATCATACAAGAGATACAATGGGAAGTATATATATAGGAGAAGAAAACTTGGAGAAGAAACTAATCTATTTTTGGTGTTGATAACCATAATATAAATAATATATTTATAACACTCCCCCTTGGTTATCAACTTGATACGCTTGGAGATGCTGCCTCGTTAAAAACCTTGCCAGGAAAACCCAGTGGGACAAAACCTTAGCTAAGGGAAAAAGAGTGTAGCGCGTATTGTCTCCCCTGATACTTCTAGATCATGTACGTTGCCTCATTAAAAACCTTACTAAGAAAATCCAATGGGATAAAACTTAGTGAAGGGAAAAAGAGTGCAACTTGTATAATACTCCCCCTCATTTAAACATGTATTCTTCAAATGACTAGTGCCCATTTTTCTTGAAAGTTGCTCAAAGTTTTTGTAGTCAATGATTTGCCGCTTGATCCCTTAATGTGCAATTCTTTATGTTCGCAATGTTGTATATCTTCATACGAGCCTTCTAATGCCTCTTCTTTTAAATAAATATCATAAGATCCACAAATGTGATTTGTTACATTCCCTCCATTTACAAAACTAACCAAACTTGTTTTGATAGGTTAGTAAAATATAAATTCATATCTTACATACCTTAGATGTATTGAAATAGATGTTTTTCGATTTCAATATTTCGTTATTTAACACATGCTATATCAAATCGATAAATTCAATAAAGATATCTAAAATCATGAATAGATAGCAAGAAATACTAATGCACAATTGCACTTAAGATGGTACCTCTAGACCAAAAATTTCAATTTCTTTCATATGAAGTTATAACAGCCATTTTATATATCAAGTAATTGAACAACCTTTAACGTAGTTAAAGGATAAGCTTTGTCCATGGTAAAACGCGTCAACCTCTAATAGATATAGTTTGATTGATTACACGTATACTCGAACTACAGGTCGAGCAATAATTACAATGTGTCAAGGTCATTAAAAAATTCTCCCTCTAAAAGCTCGACAGTTTCTCTCGATGGTGCCTAGACATCATCACTGTAAACTGCGATTATAGTGAACTTTTAGGATAGGACTTTTGATAAAGATGGATTTGATATTATCAAACTCATATTACTCTTTATCAGAATATCTCATGAGTTGTACAACACTCAATCCAACTATTTTATCCATACTATCTTTTTAAGTTTATAGAGATACATTCATGAGGTTTTGAAATCAATGCTTCAGGCATTTACAATCATTCACTTACTTCTTTCCACTTTGAAAAACAATGTATCTGCATACACTCTTTAGGAGTTCTGTTACATAAACCTCCTCATTGATTTCTATATCATATGCAAGGATGTCTTGAACACTTGCTTCATTTGTATAATACATATTGTACCATGCTTATACATTGTACATTAAGATACCATAATCACCAAGTACAGGTATTCTATGTATGTTTATTGGTGCACAAGAATTACGTCCATAAGATGTTTCCACTTAGCCTTATAAGCACTTAAATGCTTTATGATACTCATCAGGAGTTCCAATTATGATCAACATATTCAAATATGAATATGTATACAATGATCATATCGTTCTCGAGAACTTATTTTACATGATTTTAATAAATTAAATCCTTGAGGGACTTTCATGTAAACTTTTAGTATCCAGTGATCCATAACTTTCATAAGAAACATATCAATTCTCTCTTTATATTACCAGACTAATTAAATATTGGAAAGCCAATACATCCACCACCGGAGAATACGTCTCCTCATAATCAGTCATGGGTCTTTGCGAAAATACTTGTTCCACCAATTTTGCCTTATATCACTTTATTTAATTTTCACATGATTCGCATAAAAGACCCATTTGTATGCAACATATTTTACAACTTCAGTTGTATTGACTGTTGGTCCAGAAACTTTCCATGTTATTAGAGAATCCAACTCTGCCTTATTTATGTCTTTCCATTTGGCCAATCATTTATATGTTTTCTATCTTAAATCTTGATCCTCATCACTTCATCATTTCAAGCACTATATTATATACAAAAGTATAACGACGTCGATTTTATTTCGATTCCATGTACTTTTAGACATAATACAATTTAATGAGATCTCTTTACTTTCAAGTACCTGAGGTTCTTATTGAACCTTCATGTCTAATGTCTCTTCATTAGACCTTTTTAATATAACCTCGACTTGACCATCTTAACTAGTTGCTCCAACTTTCGAGGAATTTTATTATTGGAATCGACTGGTCTACCATGCTTCAAACATGCAATAGACTCATTACAAAGTTGTCCTTCTGGGACACTCATCTTAATTGGAGCATTAACAGTTGGTATATGTGACATAGTCACCTTTTTAAGGTCAGTGAATGCGTCTGGTAATAGATGAGTTATTCTTTGAACTTCTGGTTCACACCTTTAGTTTTGAGGATCAATGATAATTCATACCTACTCATTTCTTTTCCAACTACTTTTTATCTCCCCCTGATATTGAGAATGTTAATCCATTGAGATGGATATCAATTATTAAGTGGTGAATAAGTATCACGTTAATGACTATGATCATCAACATATTCCCAATTACCTTTAAGGTCCCATCTTCGTGCTTTGTGGTGGATTAGTTTCATATAACGCACAACCAAAAATCTAAAAGGGACATATATGGTTCTTGACCAAAACCATCTATAATGGGGATGAAGTATTATAATTTGTTGGCTTGATGTGAACTTGTGTTATTATATGTAAACTCACATGTATCCAAATACAACATAAACTTTTGCTCTCATGATCATTAGCTTTGCAATTAATTGTAGGCGCCAGTGATCGTCTCAACAAAAATCAATTTGTGTATGAACTTAAACTATATGAAGTTCAACACTTATTCCTGTGAGCATTAATAATTGGCAATTAAATTTATTGTTATTACCAAAATAAACATGTCAATCTGGAATAAGATGCTTGCTATATTATTAGCTAAGCCATAAATCACGCAAACTTTAAGTTGCGAACTTGATAACCATTTAGACGATGCATCGATTTAAAACACTAAATGGTATCATGTTAGGATATGCGTATCCTTTAATCACTTCCAGAATATTTAGGCATACACACCCTCCTTTATATGGCAAAATATAAATTTCCCTTGAGAGCAAACATTACATGTTAATTACCAGCTTGAAGAATCTTTTAGCTCTTCATTATGTTTCACATCATCATTGACTCGGTGTGGTCTAACCGGTCATGCGAACTAAGTAAATAATCATGATACATAAACTTATAGTTTACGATCGTATGTGTATTAGTTGTATTATGCGAGAGAACAACGCATTATCATTGCAAACTATCATGTTATATAACTTTTATCCTTTTCACATTTTGTTCTCATGTAATCACTCCTTTAATTTGCTACTTCTAGTGGTCTATCTCATTATGACCATTATTACAATTCTAATAGTCGGTCTCATTATTTACTTGGCTATCATAACATTCTGATGGTCAATCTTATTATCAACTTGGTTATCATAGCACTTCTGATGATCGATTTCATTATTAACATGACCATCATTACAAAATTCTTAACTATGCCCATGATCACGACATTTTCAATGATCGTTATATAATATAATTCACTTTAGGGAATGGAATAACAAGAACAAGCTTCATAGCTTTTCATTATTTATTTTCTTAGACATACGAATATAAAGTCACTTCAAACCTTTCATACCCTTTTAATAATATTGCTACTTCAAGAGCATATTTGAGATGTGACAACCGAAAATATTTATCCGAGTTTCCCTTGTAATAATCTTCTCTTTGCAATTTTCATAACACCAATAGAGAAGTAATTAGATGGCCTAGTCATATAAGGTTTATGAGTATGACACTTCGAGTGTAATGCCTAAGCATATCTATACTCTTTCATGAGATTTATACTAAACCATAACTTTGATTTAATTGTTCTATTAAATACTATCTTTATAATAAACTATAACATATAGGATACAAGGTGTACATAGAGTAAAATCAAACATTGCTTTCACAATAACATGTCACCATATAAAACGAGTTATAATAAAACTTTATAAAATAAGACTTTTTATCATCACTTATAAGCAAACGTATATATAATTTATGTATCAACATATCAGAGTATAACCAATCACAGAGACATATTATATATGAATATTTATTACTTTAATTAAAGCATAAACTAATATCCCCATCAAGCTCCATGGTGCTTTCATATTACACAATTTAATAAACGTGCACACATGTTACAAAATAATATTGGGGTCATGAACCAACAATTTAAATAATGCACTTTAAGTAACTTAGTAATAAAAGATGATATCAACTTGAATATGTAAGTTTGGTTTGATTATTCACATTGGAAGCATATGTCATTGAAGTAGAAAACAAACAAGTATATTAAAATTAATTGTCATGCGTTAGCCAATTTTTCATAAAGTAGCTGTAACAACAGTCAATAAAACCGTAATTAGGATAATAATTATCTAATAAGAAAACCCTAATTAAGACACCCAAGTAATTTGGCATAAACCCTGAAATTTCCGGAATAATCGGGAATCAGGATCAGGGCCCCTAAAACTCAGGGGGGCTAAACCCTAATTGATATTTATCTCGAAATATACGTTGTCTAATTGAGAATTTTCGTTTGTGTATGAGTCACCGTGCCTATACCACTGAGAAGGCTAGTCTACAAGCTAGACCACACCCTTTACGGACCGTAAGGGTTGGTCCTTACGGACCGTAAGCAAACCGGTCCCTTTACGACCGTAAGGGGTTAGGCATACGGTCCGTAAGCGAGTCGAAATTCCAGCTATAAATAGCCGACCTTGGCACTTAAACTGTGGTGTTAAAACGACGTTCATAGCTTCTGTATACGTTGATGTGTGTAAAATGCAACATATAAATCACATCAATTAAGGCATAAAACTAACCCTTTTTTAGTACTAATGTTGGAAAAAGAGTGTTTTTGTCTTCCTTTTGTATTTTCAGGATGAAATGAGCTCAAAATCACAAAAAGAAGCAAAAAGACAGCTAATTCTACCATAAATACAAGAAAAAGGAACAAAAGTGGATTGCCCGGACCCTCAACGGCACCTCCCAAGGCAAAGGAGAAGAAACAGAGTCTGAACACGCCCCGTGTCCAGCGAACACGGGGGCGTGCCCAGGAAAGCAGCAGAAAAGACAAACCAGTAGAAGCTTCCATTGCCCACCACGGGGCCGTGTCCAGCGGGCACGGGGGCGTGGTGAAAGTACAGCAGGCGCATTAATTGTAATTCGCAATTACAATTAATGAGGAGAGAGAGTGTCAGGCGGGCACGGGGCCGTGTCCAGCGGACACGGGGGCCGTGTCCAGCCTTCTGTTCAGCCTATAAATAGAGGAGCTTGGCTTCATTCTCTCTCATCCCTTTGGCAACACCACCTCTCTCACAACCTCATCCACCACCCACCACCACCATAACACCATCAATCCACCCACCATCATCCATTGTCCATCGTAGAGTGGTGTGAGTCGTCTCGGGATCCAAGATTTGATCGTAAGATTCTTGACAATCAAGGCCATGTTTTGCCTAAGTCTCTTACATCACTTGTGAAGACAAGTGTTTAGTATAATACTTTTATTTTTAATCTTTTGCACTTTTTATTTGGTTTTGTATTAATGACTTTAATAACTAGTTACTTATGTTGAAGGTGATCTTTCCTTATGTTTGTCCGTGGTGTCTTGGCATTTATTTTACTGTCTATATAAAATAAAAGATTTTCACCATTCATATCTCCACGGTCTATATGGAGGTATGTTGGCTACCTGGGTCGGGGGTTAAGGGAACGGTTTGGTAAGGGGTCTTGCCCTTGTTCAGCGTTTAGAGGTCCTGCTTGGGACCTGGGTCAAATTTAGTAGGATCTCCTTCAATGCCCATAGGTATTGGATGGCGGGGATCCAAACTCTTTGACCCCCTCATAAGTTAACTACTATAAATACTATAACCCGGCTATTTAGGACTGTATCCCTGCTGACTCAGACTACTTAGCCGAGGTAACGTCACCGCCAGAAGCGGGGCCTACCACAATTGCATTAATAACTTAATTCATTATCTTTCAATAACCCGGTATTAAAAGCTCTTGTGTCCTTGGACGACCTCGGTATCTTACCAACACTATACTACGTCCACGATGGGTGCACTTGCCCATATGTGTGTTTAGTGTTAGTGAATATCGTGTTTTTATAAATTTAAAACTTGGCTAAAAGTGTAAAAAGGGGCTTAATATACATCAAAAATGTAACACACTTCACGCACATCAACGTCGAGATATCACTGTTATATCACAATCAAACACACACGATCACGAAACGCTGCCGCAATCAGGGGTAATAACTCGATCGCTATTACGATTCAACGTCCGATCGATTATAACTATCCAACGATAGTCCGGGTGCTGCTCAATTGAGCTTGTACTTTGATTATTCGTCGTGATTTCGACTTGAATATTGAGTGATGTTCGAATTCGGACTATGCTCTGTTATTCGTTTGTGAATCCGACTGAATTATCGAGTATTGCACTGATTAATCGTTGTGAGGGGTTTTAATCTCGTGAATTGACGTAAATGTTGTTATTGGTTACTAACCTGCCTGTGTGTGCATTGTTGTTAAACTAGGTGTAATCAAGGCTAATCAGTAGGCATTATCTATTTGCTCGTTAATCTGCAATGTGAGTCATTCTTCTTTTTAAATTGTTTTCTCACAGGTTGTGAGTAAGTATTACAATACCTCAAATTATTTTCAAGGTTATAATTACAGGGATTAAGTCTTTGTAATCACCAAATTACAGCTGGTATGTGGGGTATTGTGCACATTACTATTTTTATCACTCTAGGTGAGTGAGTATCACTCTAGTGAGTGAGCCAGATAATCGTCACTATTTGGGGGCGACGGACCCAATATGTATGACCACAGTCACAGATCGGTCGAGTGACAAATACCCATTCTTGATAATTGGTTGATAGAAACATTGTAATCGCTCTTAAATACTGTAAATTTATAACTAACGGGGTCATTTTTAGAAAATGGAATGATTCACTCAGTATTTCCCCGCTGACAAACCTTTTTCAAACATGGTTTCAGGTGATCTGTGTGATCCAGGAAAGTGCAGGTAAAGCACTATCAAGCTCAAGGAAGTGGCTCAGTATGAATAAACCAATAAAACATATTTTGAAATAAAGATTTCTGTGTGAAATCAACCTATTGTAAATTCATGGATTTATCCCTAAAACTTTGTGTAATATATTAAACGAGCATTTTACGGTTGAAAAGATCCTGTAATAAAAACTTCCGCTGTCGCATAAAAATACCACGGGTACCACCGGGAACTGCTCGCGGCCCCCGACTCCGTCCAGGGTGGGGTCGGGGAGCCGTGACAGTAGCAGAACCAATTTTCAAACGACAACCAATCTTATTTAATTTATTTAGCTAGTTGTAAATCTGAATAATAATAAACATTTAAATTGAATCACCCGGATGCATACAATTAAGGGTAAAAATGTTCAACTAAAGTAACCCAAAATTTGTGTTTATTTTGTAAATTATATGTCACGATTAATTTACAATTCAAAACATGATAAAAGCACATGATTTTAATAGTTATGCCTAATAGCAACCAAATTCTAAACAATTGTGTTCATAAGGAAATAGATTCCAATTTTAGTTTGTGATAACGAGAAAAATTGTGTTCATTTATCTTCTTAACCCATCTTATATTACTAATTGGAGAAAATAGTGACATTTTCTTTACTAGCAAATGGCTTAAAAGTAATGATCTCCTTATAAAATAACCCGTTTTAAAAATCATAACTGTAGTGTGATTTAACATAATGTAAACAAGAAAAGTTTATAACTTATATATATTTCAAGTCAAGAAAAATATTATTTGTTTTAAAAATAATTGAGGTGTGATTGAAAGTTATTTTGCACCAACATGATGGGTTGCGACTATGAATTCTTTTAACATAAGGTTTGTACGTTTACTAAAAAAAACTGATCTGGAATGTATCAACATATATGTATAACCTAATTTGAGATCCATGCTATTTATGAACAAACTAGGCTAACTGATGATAAGTTTAAAAACTATTGAACTGAACCAACCTTTTGCTTTTAATAATTTCATTAT
Source organism: Helianthus annuus (assembly GCF_002127325.2). NCBI lineage: Eukaryota > Viridiplantae > Streptophyta > Magnoliopsida > Asterales > Asteraceae > Helianthus > Helianthus annuus. Next base: position 140,169,281 of record NC_035446.2, on the reverse strand, counting down.
TTATAATGAAAAAAAAATATATGTTAACAATATTTGCAACTTTTACCACAATCATATTGTGTAACCCTTCATAATGGATACCTTAGCTACTTTCGAGGTTATCGCATGAGATTGAGATTCATGTTGTTTCAAAATAATAATAATAATAATAAAACTATAAAAGGTCAAAATAGTTTATATCAAAAAAATAAATGGGGGGCTTTATGTAAAAGTAATTAGGAATAAACGGTACCTTTGTGTGTTTCTGTTTCACCCAAGGAAATTTCTGATGTCCATCCGTAACAGCTTCCTAAGATCTTGTAAATTCCTTTAAATCGTTGATGAATGTATGACTGAGTCCTGATCTCCTAAACTTAACGGAAATTTGGGAAGAGCGTCGTGCTATAACGTGTTTATGAAACTAGTCCAATAGCAAAACAAATAAAGAGGAAAGAGAATTGTAGAGAGAAAGAGATATTTTCATAGATAGATATATCATACAAGAGATACAATGGGAAGTTATATATATAGAGAAGAAACTTGAGAAGAAAGCTAATTTATTTTTGGTGTTGATAACCATAATATAATAATATTTATAACAAGTCATGATATAATAGAAAGTTATTTGGGTAGGAAGGCTAGGAAGTAATCTTGCCCATCTATTTATTAATCAAGGACTAAGATTAAAAGAGTAAAACTGAAGAAAAAAAAGAGCGCATGGGTTTGTCTAGGGGCATTCTAGTCAATTCAAGCCAATATTTTTCTCGCTCATCCAATCCCCCCCCCCCCCAATTTTTAAGCGTTAATAACTCTTTCATACGGCGTTATTTTTTTATAAAAATTGCACCAAAAAGAGCGTTTTTTATCTTTAAAACGATATACTATTGTATATTATCGAAAAAAAATTCAAAAACCCCAGTTTGCATAAAACGCAATGGACAAAAAGCGTAAAAGATGACTTTTTTTCTAAAACGCAATGGACAAGAAAACACAAAAAAATTCTTATTTTCTAAAAACGCTATACCAGAAAACACAAAGAAATGTCTTTATTCTAAAACGCAATGCCTAAAAACACAAAAGAAAAGTTTTCTTTCTAAAATCGCAATGGACTAAGAACACTTTCAAAATGTGTTTTTTCTAAAACTCAATGGGACAAAAAAACACATAAAATATCTTTTTTCTAAAACGCAAATGGCCTAAAAACACAAATGAAATTGTTCTTTCTAAAGCGGAATGGACTAAAAAAATAAAAATGTGTTTTTACCTAAAACGCAATGGACTAAAAACACTCAAAATGTGTTTTCTTTTAAACGCATTGGACCAAAAAACACATAAAAAATGTGTTTTCCTAAAACGTAATAGATAAAAACACAAAAGAAAGTGTTTTTTTTTTCTAAAACGCAATGGATTAAAAACACATAAAATGTGTTATTTTCCAAAACGCAATGGACTAAAAATTCAAAAAAAAAAAAACAGGTTTTTTTTATTCCTTTGTAAAACGCAATGACTCAATTCAAAAATCCAAATCGTAAAAATGCAATTCAAAATTTTCTTACATAGATCGAAGCCGATTTCTTCAGATTTCTTCAATGATTGACGAAATTTGAATGCTAGAAACACTTACCAGCGATCGAATGGAACGAATCGAGTGATTCGCTTCAAAATCACGGGAAAATTGAGATATTGTATGAAATTAAACTGGGTTTCTTCAAAAAAGTTGAAGAACACGTTGATTGGGTGTTTGAATCATTGATTGGTGACGAAAAACGCACTATAATGTAGTGATTATTGAGATAGAAAGTGTAGAAAAGGTTGAAGATGGTAGGCTTTGAAGTTACAGAGAGAAGAATGGAGAAGATTGGATTAAATTGACTAAAATACCCTTCCTCTTTATTTTAAATTTTGCCACATGTCATAATCCTATTGTTTCCTATCCCTAACCAAAATAAACTTCCTATTTGATCCTCTTCCATTAATATTTAGGTAAAACACACAAAAAATAATATCACAAAATCCAGATAATAAAAAAAAGTACAATACTATACTGCGAGACACACACACACATAAATATATATAACCATTTATTTATTTGTTTATTTCAGTTGTAAGACCATGTATAGTGGTGAGTGAAACAAATATCCCACCTTGAGCATGAAAAGACACATGGCGCCTAGTCAGCAAAGGGGCTTGAAGCTAAAAGTGGGTGTAGTGAGGCTTGAACTCTTGCAATGATTAGATATTATAATTGAATTAAAAAATAAAAAGGGTAAATTACAGTTTTCGTCCTTTATGTTTGTATTGAATTGTAATTGATGACCTTTAACTTCAATAATTACAATAACAATCCTTATTTGGAAAACTAATCACACTTTTCATCCTTTAACACTAACCAGGTTAGAATTTTATGTTAAGTCAGATCATGTGCAAGACACACAAAGGTATTTCAGTCATTTTCCAACCAATTTATCTAAAAGTATATTTATAAAAAAAAAACCTTCAACTTTCTCTATCTTAAATCCAAAAACTACACCTCTTTCTTCCTTTTTGGCTAAGCACCACCACAGATTCAATTCATTTCGAATTGAAATTGGTGAAATAAATTATCCACAAACAACTATTGTGTGTCTGTCATCGGATTTTAGAGAGAGAAAAATGAGTCACATACACAAATAACTGTATGTCATCGGATTTTAAAAAAGAGAAACAAAATGGAGTATATGAAATCCAGATCTGGTGGCTTTAGGCAGTGGTGGTTGTGAATATGGTGGTAGTTGCAAAGACGGTGGTGGTGAGGGTTTGGGGAGCCGGATCTGAGCATAATAGAAGGTTGTGGTGGTGGTCGTTGGGGGTTCTTAGTTTCCGGAGGTGCGGAGTGGTGGTGGGCGGTTCTGCCGGTGGTGGTGGCAGAGAAGATGGTCGTGGTGGACGTTGGCGGCTGAAGTATCCCAGATCTGTCGTTGGTGGTTTTCGTAGCTCCAAACATCCCATATTTTTCAGAGATGGTGGTTTTCGTTGGTGGTGTCGGCGATTGTCGGTGATGGTGTTAGTGGTGGTGGCTGGATGATGGTGGTGGTGGAGAAAAGCTGGATAGAGAAAGAGAAGAGAGTTGTGATAGAAGAGAGTTATAAAGGGAAGAATGAGGGTGTGAAAGGACATAAATACCCTCATGTGCCTTGCACATGATCTAACTTAACATAAAATTCTAGTATGGTTAGTGTTAAAGGACGGAATGTGTGATGGGTTTCTAAATAAAGGATTGTTGCTCTAATTATTGAAGTTAAAGGTCATCTATTGCAATCAAATACAGACATAAAGGACGAAAAGTGTAATTTACCCAAATAAAAACCATCACAAAATTCTATTGGTCATCCAAATTGAATATGGTGTTTTAATCAACACGCCCAACAAAAAAATGCAAAAAAAACCCCAGGGGGCGGTGCGCAAGCGTGAAAGGGCGTGGATGGTGAAAAAAGCCCCAAATTGGGTGCGACTACGGGTGGTCTAAGAATCTTAGTTGTAATGATTATTTTTTCTCACTTTTTTCTTTTAATACTGTGTGTCTGAATCTTAATTATAATGATTTTTTTTCATTCTTTCTCACGGTTCTCGCAATATTTAGCATTCTCAAGAGAAAATTCCCGCATATTAAATACATAATTTAAAAGTAACAAATAAATACCCAGTTGAAGGGTATAGTCCGGAATGACACGTGCGGACGCACACACACGAGACCATGCCAGTAACAAGATTCCTTCAAGCTAGGCCATAGCCAAATTCATGCGAAGAATCAAGTCCCAGCAGGGTCTACCCTGATACTCACCACGATAGACAAATCGTACAGGGGACAACTCGTACAAAAGGATGCCATGTGGCACCACTCACAGGTCCCCAGACGTTGCCCATGATCTTCATAAAACGGCTGACGACAGGCCCGACCAATGGTACAGGGAGCCGCTGAGGTGGAACCAACAGAGTCGCACCACGTCAGCCCTAACCTTGCAAATGTCGTTGTCCCGCCAGAGGAGACCAAATGGATATTCCTCAAAGATGACAGTTGGCCAATGCCCATCAGTCCATAACCTCCTTCCTTGCCCTTCAGCTATAAATAGAGACCTTCACCTCCAAGTTTAAGGATCGACTCTCTCACTCTCCCACTCTTAACACACACATTCGTTAGATTTTCTTGAAACGATACTTATTCTCATGCCGGGGGGTGGTTACAAGGAGAACCCCAACCTCTCCTCCTTATAATGAGTCTCACGGTGTTTTGTTTTCCAGATCGCACACTGTTCATTATCAAGGAAAGATCAAGAATTTACCTCTATTTGACAGACCATTCCCACAAAAATAAATCTCTAGAATTTAGACTTGCTATTCTACACCAATACAATCTAATTCAGATAGAGAGAGAGAGAGAGAGCTATCAAATAAAAATACATATAAACTAATTAGTTCAATATTTTTATCTAATACTAATAAAAAAGTATAGATAATGCCACATGACATTCTCATATTAAAACAAGAGTCTACTTAATGCCATATGGCATTCTCTTCTTCAATTAACCATTATTATTATTATTAATTAATTAATTAATACAAACAATAAAAACTCCTTAACAACTTAATACTAATAAATATTTTATGTAACACCCCAAATTTCGTAAGATATACTACAATGCTTTAATCGCAATATTTGGCGAAAAGAAATGATTAATATAGAATTCTACCATTAGTAAAGTTTTATAAACTATGGAAAGTATAAAACACATGTGCACATGAAGTTAACCAAGTTAGTATGTAAAATGAAATAAATGCCATGTTTTAAAAGATAAGGGGGTTAAAATGAAAAATGTTATAAATAAAACACTTGACCAAAAGTTAGTCAGTGTTTGGTGATGGTGTGCGATCGAGAGAAAGGGGAGGGGAAGAACAAAAACCCTAATCAGCCTAAGTTCTTCAAATTGAGGAGGAATTTGGCTCAAAACTAATGCATGAACCAAGATTCTTGACCACCCAAGTGTTCTTCACACCAAGTAAGTCGAATTTTATGTTTTGATGATGTTTGACAAAATGGGTTATGATGAACTCATGAATTTCGGTTGAAATTAGCATGATTATTTGTTAATCCTATCATGTTAAGGTTTAAATTTTGGTTAGTTGAATGATTTAGAATGAAACCCATTGCATGAGAGTGAACATGATGATCACGATGATCTTGTAGATGATAAATTGTGATTTTGTGTTGTATGAAGTGTTGTACAATAGATTGTGATAGGTAAGCTTGACGTGGAATTGATGATTGTGAGACTTTGCTTGAATAAGATGATTCATGAGGTGAATGTAGGAAGAATATGCTTAGGACACTTGTACATTATGCTTAGAAAGTGGTACGCACGCCAAGTGTTTGATAAAATGACTAGGTGAAGCTAGAAAGTGAAATTGTATGCAAGTCGTGAGTTTACATGTATAGAAAGCGATTGTGAAAAAGTAGTAGTTTACTAACTGGAAATATATGCTTTAGATGGAACTCGTATACGAATTCGGGTTGAAAGTATATGTTGGTCAAATTTATGCATTAGGAGCTTGTACCTTGTGCTTGAATGGTGTGTGTAATGCTCACCTTGTATTAGATGTGCTTGAATCAAGGTAATTAAGAGCGAAGGTGTATGATATGTGAAAGTATATGTAAGCGTATGTGTATGCGAGTATGATTATGTGATCATGTGGTTGTAAGTACTCTAGCATCATAAGTACGAAATGTACATAGTGTCGTATGGTAGGTGCTAAATTAATATGTGTTTTATGCGTTAACATGATGGATTGCATGAGTCTAAAAGATGTGGTTTTGGATGTATGCTTTATGTTTATTAGACTTGACCATGAAAGTCAAATGTGAGTTACGCTTTTGATATGATCATTATATGTGAAATCGTGTACACTTACAAGGATGTGATTGCGGTAACATGAAAGCATTAGGGATCATGTGGACGTGGACTCAAGCACGAAAGACTAACGGGTCAAGAGGGGACAAGGAAGCCAATGCGAAAATGGACGCTCAAGGTAAGTGATTCCGTAATCACTTCTTAGTTATTTATGTAAAGTTATATGCAACTTAACTAGGTATGATAATTGAAGTCGAATAGGAACAAATGGTATGATATCGATGAAGTATTAAACGGATCTCAGCTTTGATCCGAGCAAGGTATGCGTGATTAAGAACCGTAACTAGGTAGTAGGATTGGTTACTTATGCAAGGTAGTGCTTTGTTGTTAATAATGGGGCAAAGTTGTCAAAAACGCCCTTGGTGGGGATTTCGGGTAAACGACCTTAAAAGTCATTTAGAAGTGAGCTATTCGATTAGAGTAATGTCTTGGTTTAGTATGAAAGCGAAGTATAGGGTTTTGTATGTTATAGACCTTTTAATGTATAAATACCCATAACGGGTCGAATAATTCATAAGTGAATAATAGGCCAAGAGCGTGTAAGTCAAGAATTTCCTTAACTCGGATGTTGGGTTTTAGGTCCATATGATAAATGGTGAATTTACAAGCATGTAGAAAGAAACGGGGGGTTAAACGGGTAAACGGTTCAAAAGTTATGCGCGTTTTAGTGCGTACGGACGACGAAACGGAACTGCAGAAAACTGCAGTTTCTAGAGGGCGTCGCCGACGGGTATGAGGGCGTCGCCGACGGGCTCCAGAAAGTGAACTTTTGTGCTGACGGGTTAATTTCCTGTCTACGGGTTTTTGGGCTACGGGTAAATGCAAGGCCCGTCGCCGACAGCCCTAGGGGCGTCGGCGACGGCCTCCCCAAGTTCCAAAAGCTAAAATCTTGTTATTTAAGTTAATTTATGTATCGTAGGCTTCGGTTTGTCATCCGTGGTCTACGGCGGACCTTCCAAACATGTTTTTGATGGTTCCTTAGATGTTTATGAGCCATAAAGCTAAGTCTAAGACCCATGTAAATAATGTATGATTAGGTAAGAGGTACGCGTGATCTAGCACGTGTACATAAAGGTATGCATGTATGTAATGATGTAGGAAAGGTTTGTACGTATATAATGTGCATGTATGTATGTATAAAGATATGTACGAGTGTATGCATGTATGTAAAGATGTAGGAAAGGTACGTACGTATGTAGAAGTATATGTATGTATGTAATAAGTCATGTATGAGAGTATGCACGTATGCAAAATTGTAGAGAAGATATGTACGAATGTAGATGTGCATGTATGTATGTATGTAATTACGCATGTATGCATAATTTTGTCACGTTGAGGGTTAACGTTATTAATGGTGCACCTTGAGATTGAAAAGTAATGCAGGTACATTATTGAAGCCTCACCAGAAAATGGATACGCACGTGAAATGCTTAAAGTTTGAAAGATGACGAAATGTGAAGTGTACGCGAATGAATCTTGTTTATATAATGTGTACTAATGTTATGAATGTATGTGGTGAGTGCAGGTTATACGGATAACGGGCGAATTATCACAAGAATTAGAGATCGAAGACCGAGTCGCGAGATAGATTGTACGGGAATAATTAAGTATGTACTATTAGTAACATGACTTATATTTTATCTTTGTAAAAGATACATTTTAAAACGAACTTTCAAGTAAGTCAAGACGTTTGTAATGAAAGAAATTTTATGGCACGAATTTCCGCTGCGACTTTTGATAAATACGAATTAGGGCGTAACAAGTTGGTATCAGAGCCCTGGTTTGAGAGAATCAAGTAATAGAAAGTAAATGCTTGAACTCAAACCGGTGTGCTCTCGTAATCAAGAACCCGTACAATCCAAGACTCGATCGAGGCCTAAATGCAAAGGCGAATGTAAGTATGTATTAGATTATGTACTTGAAGGAAACTAATAGTGTGTTATGTGCAAGGTAAGCTTAAGAGCGTGAAGAGGATGATCCGTGAATACAGAATAGGATGAATGCTAAGGCGGGCAATGGTGCAAATAGGCAAATTAACCCCAGGTACACACTACTAATATGTATGAGTACCGATGTCAAAATAAAAAGGAAGGGGTCTCCTTGGGAGGGAAATTATTAAACGAAAGACAATGATGTGGTCTTGGGGAAGTTTTAGAAATGTGCACGAAACTGAAACCCATTTCTCGGGCATAAGGCGATGATTACACGAAGGCACGAAACTAGTGTGTGAATTGCGCACCTGGCCAGTACGCAAGAAGCATATGACGTTCGTGAGACCGTGGCAATTATTGCAGGTATGTCCGGTAGAATTGGGTAGCAGGTGGGCGCTATGTTGTAGCGAATGCGAAATAGCAAATCCATTGCGGATTTGGTTATGCTAACGAAGGTTATGAAAAGTTATGCGAGTCGACCGGTTCTGGCGAACAAGTCGAATAAGAATAAGCTACCATCCGTTTTGAACGGGTGATTTTGAATGCTCTAATGAATGTTAGAAGCTTAATCCGTTATACGGATTGAAAGAAGAAGTTATGATTAAATGCGAAAAACCCAATTATTTGGGTAGTGGAATATGTATGCTTAACTCTCATTGAGAGTGTTTATGCCAAACCCAATTATTTGGGTAGTCGAATGTGTATGCTTAACTCTCTTTGAGAGTTTTATGCCGAAACCCAATTATTTGGGTAGTCGAACATGTATGCTTAACTCTCATTGAGAGTGTTTATGCCAAACCCAATTATTTGGGTAGTCGAATGTGTATGCTTAACTCTCTTTGAGAGTGTTTATGCCAAACCCAATTATTTGGGTAGTCGAATGTGTATGCTTAACTCTCTTTGAGAGTGTTTATGCCGAAACCCAATTATTTGGGTAGTCGAATATGTATGCTTAACTCTCATTGAGAGTGTTTATGCCAAACCCAATTATTTGGGTAGTCGAATGTGTATGCTTAACTCCCTTTGAGAGTGTTTATGCCGAAACCCAATTATTTGGGTAGTCGAATATGTATGCTTAACTCTCATTGAGAGTGTTTATGCCAAACCCAATTATTTGGGTAGTCGAATGTGTATGCTTAACTCTCTTTGAGAGTGTTTATGCCGAACCCAATTACTTGGGTAGTCGAATGTGTAAGAAAGAAGAAAGCTCATATGTGGATGGAACTAAAATGAAGTGATTATGATTCGACAACTGAGATGACTAACTTTAAAATCTTGTTGCTGAAGGTAGGTAAAACTTTAAGTTTTTGTTAAAACACATGTAAGGAAGAAAAGGTACGAATGATATGTTTGAAGCCGCTAGATGGATTCAAACATAGAAGGAATGAGGGGTATGGATGTTACATTTAAAACCGTGGGACGGATTTAAAACATGTACCTCGATACGTATATATATATAAATAACAAGAATGATATATTAAGAAATGGCCATGTATTGACCTGTTATGAATAGGTCTAACACACTAATGTCTTAAGAAGGAATTAATAAAGTATTGATGTAAAAACGAGGTCAGGTGATAAACATCATGTTTAAATAAAATCGAATGAAGTGTGTAAACCCCTAATTTTATAATGAGATTGGCAGAAATCATGATGCAATGAATCTACCGAGAACGGTGAAAGAATGCTCATGAATGAAAGCTCATGATACCAGATGGACAAGATCAACCCTGTTAAGATACGGATTCGTGAAGGAGCGAGTCAACTCGGGTTGTTATACGTTGGTCGGTGCCAAATTAGTAAGGTTAGTAAATGGTTTAACTTGTGGATGTTAAATAGAAAGTTACATATTGAATGATGCTTTTATGTGAACTGGTGGTACTGAACTTGAACGATCATAACTGTGGAAATTATGATAGAATATACGAAACGGCAAGTATCGATAAGAAATGCTAACCTTGATGCTCGGCTTGTTGGCCATGTTCATTTGAACAAGGCATGGTAGAAAAGATATGCATGACATAGATAACAATAGTAACCATGGAAATAATGCTTAGTCTTCATGTTAAGTACGGATAAGTAGGTGTAAAAAGGGTGACTTGGTTGTAATAATAAGTCTTCGAATGATTGCAGTAGGCGTATGATAATAAATCGACCCTTCCTATGAGCTTAAAGCTAATCAGAGGTAATGAGAGTAATGGAATGTGTAGGATAGCTCATAGCGAACAAAATGAAGGATAGTATATGGGGTATGAGTAGTATGAAATAATCGATTTATTTCGATTAGTAAATAAATGAATGTAATATGCGTAAATAGGAAGTTAGAAACAAGCCATGGACTTGGGTTTGCACGATTAATAATTGTATACAATTGGAATAAATTCGATGAATGAAATGCTAGTGATAGTATGTACTAGAAACTAGCAATATAAAGTAAAAGACACTAATAAGAGCTCTGGACCAGACCTGACCTCGTGTTATTATGAAGGCAAATTACTAATTTAAGAAGATAAGGACAATGTGTACCATCATAATTATTCATGATTAAGACTTTTGCAAAGACCCGAATGACTTAGGTTGTAACGTGCCCATTGAATAAGTACAATAGAAGGGTAAGAGTAAGAACGAGAAAGGTTTCGGGGACGAAACCTTCTTTAAGGGGGTAGACTTGTAACACCCCAAATTTCGTAAGATATACTACAATGCTTTAATCGCAATATTTGGCGAAAAGAAATGATAAATATAGAATTCTACCATTAGTAAAGTTTTATAAACTATGGAAAGTATAAAACACATGTGCACATGAAGTTAACCAAGTTAGTATGTAAAATGAAATAAATGCCATGTTTTAAAAGATAAGGGGGTTAAAATGAAAAATGTTATAAATAAAACACTTGACCAAAAGTTAGTCAGTGTTTGGTGATGGTGTGCGATCGAGAGAAAGGGGAGGGGAAGAACAAAAACCCTAATCAGCCTAATTCTTCAAATTGAGGGAGGAATTTGGCTCAAAACTAATGCATGAACCAAGATTCTTGACCACCCAAGTGTTCTTCACACCAAGTAAGTCGAATTTTATGTTTTGATGATGTTTGACAAAATGGGTTATGATGAACTCATGAAATTTCGGTTGAAATTAGCATGATTATTTGTTAATCCTATCATGTTAAGGTTTAAATTTTGGTTAGTTGAATGATTTAGAATGAAACCCATTGCATGAGAGTGAACATGATGATCACGATGATCTTGTAGATGATAAATTGTGATTTTGTGTTGTATGAAGTGTTGTACAATAGATTGTGATAGGTAAGCTTGACGTGGAATTGATGATTGTGAGACTTTGCTTGAATAAGATGATTCATGAGGTGAATGTAGGAAGAATATGCTTAGGACACTTGTACATTATGCTTAGAAAGTGGTACGCACGCCAAGTGTTTGATAAAATGACTAGGTGAAGCTAGAAAGTGAAATTGTATGCAAGTCGTGAGTTTACATGTATAGAAAGCGATTGTGATAAAAGTAGTAGTTTACTAACTGGAAATATATGCTTTAGATGGAACTCGTATACGAATTCGGGTTGAAAGTATATGTTGGTCAAATTTATGCATTAGGAGCTTGTACCTTGTGCTTGAATGGTGTAATGCTCACCTTGTATTAGATGTGCTTGAATCAAGGTAATTAAGAGCGAAGGTGTATGATATGTGAAAGTATATGTAAGCGTATGTGTATGCGAGTATGATTATGTGATCATGTGGTTGTAAGTACTCTAGCATCATAAGTACGAAATGTACATAGTGTCGTATGGTAGGTGCTAAATTAATATGTGTTTTATGCGTTAACATGATGGATTGCATGAGTCTAAAAGATGTGGTTTTGGATGTATGCTTTATGTTTATTAGACTTGACCATGAAAGTCAAATGTGAGTTACGCTTTTGATATGATCATTATATGTGAAATCGTGTACACTTACAAGGATGTGATTGCGGTAACATGAAAGCATTAGGGATCATGTGGACGTGGACTCAAGCACGAAAGACTAACGGGTCAAGAGGGGACAAGGAAGCCAATGCGAAAATGGACGCTCAAGGTAAGTGATTCCGTAATCACTTCTTAGTTATTTATGTAAAGTTATATGCAACTTAACTAGGTATGATAATTGAAGTCGAATAGGAACAAATGGTATGATATCGATGAAGTATTAAACGGATCTCAGCTTTGATCCGAGCAAGGTATGCGTGATTAAGAACCGTAACTAGGTAGTAGGATTGGTTACTTATGCAAGGTAGTGCTTTGTTGTTAATAATGGGGCAAAGTTGTCAAAAACGCCCTTGGTGGGGATTTCGGGTAAACGACCTTAAAAGTCATTTAGAAGTGAGCTATTCGATTAGAGTAATGTCTTGGTTTAGTATGAAAGCGAAGTATAGGGTTTTGTATGTTATAGACCTTTAATGTATAAATACCCATAACGGGTCGAATAATTCATAAGTGAATAATAGGCCAAGAGCGTGTAAGTCAAGAATTTCCTTAACTCGGATGTTGGGTTTTAGGTCCATATGATAAATGGTGAATTTACAAGCATGTAGAAAGAAACGGGGGGTTAAACGGGTAAACGGTTCAAAAGTTATGCGCGTTTTAGTGCGTACGGACGACGAAACGGAACTGCAGAAAACTGCAGTTTCTAGAGGGCGTCGCCGACGGGTATGAGGGCGTCGCCGACGGCTCCAGAAAGTGAACTTTTGTGCTGACGGTTAATTTCCTGTCTACGGGTTTTTGGGCTACGGGTAAATGCAAGGCCCGTCGCCGACGGCCCTAGGGGCGTCGGCGACGGCCTCCCCAAGTTCCAAAAGCTAAAATCTTGTTATTTAAGTTAATTTATGTATCGTAGGCTTCGGTTTGTCATCCGTGGTCTACGGCGGACCTTCCAAACATGTTTTTGATGGTTCCTTAGATGTTTATGAGCCATAAAGCTAAGTCTAAGACCCATGTAAATAATGTATGATTAGGTAAGAGGTACGCGTGATCTAGCACGTGTACATAAAGGTATGCATGTATGTAATGATGTAGGAAAGGTTTGTACGTATATAATGTGCATGTATGTATGTATAAAGATATGTACGAGTGTATGCATGTATGTAAAGATGTAGGAAAGGTACGTACGTATGTAGAAGTATATGTATGTATGTAATAAGTCATGTATGAGAGTATGCACGTATGCAAAATTGTAGAGAAGATATGTACGAATGTAGATGTGCATGTATGTATGTATGTAATTACGCATGTATGCATAATTTTGTCACGTTGAGGGTTAACGTTATTAATGGTGCACCTTGAGATTGAAAAGTAATGCAGGTACATTATTGAAGCCTCACCAGAAAATGGATACGCACGTGAAATGCTTAAAGTTTGAAAGATGACGAAATGTGAAGTGTACGCGAATGAATCTTGTTTATATAATGTGTACTAATGTTATGAATGTATGTGGTGAGTGCAGGTTATACGGATAACGGCGAATTCTCACAAGAATTAGAGATCGAAGACCGAGTCGCGAGATAGATTGTACGGGAATAATTAAGTATGTACTATTAGTAACATGACTTATATTTTATCTTTGTAAAAGATACATTTTAAACGAACTTTCAAGTAAGTCAAGACGTTTGTAATGAAAGAAATTTTATGGCACGAATTTCCGCTGCGACTTTTGATAAATACGAATTAGGGCGTAACATTTTATTGTTTATTTAGATATTGATTATTTAGTTTTTGACTTATCTAAGATTATTTACTTTTGACTTATCTAAGTATATAGTTAGTTATTAGTAAAAATTCTACTTATAATAAACAATTTCAAATAATGTCAGTGTGACAAACACCTTCTTATTCTTTAAAAGGATTTTTTTACTGTATGTTTAAAACATCTATTAAATAAATTATTATTTATATTATAATAATAAAAAAGGTAAAGAATAGGTTAATCTGATATTTGAAAACCGGTTTACTTCCATGCTTTGAATTTGAAAACCGGTTTACTTCCATGCTTTGAAAACACTTTTAATGTTATTAGACTCGTGTAATAAACAGGTTTAAGGATAGAATATCTTCATAATAATTTTGATGCAAGTCTATACTCACCGGATGTCTAAATGGATTATTTTTTAGGCTTGCCAAACCATTGATAATTAACAAAGGTCAGTGTTCCAGTGGCGTTACCAAGGAATATTGATTGAAAGAATGGTTTATGTAATGGAACTTGACTACAGCTCCTATCACTGGGTGATCAGGTTATTGAGGCACTCATATTACCCGGAAGTAATGCTAGCACTTGAACGTTTATCCCTAGATTTCGTTTAATACCGTCAGATAGAAGGATTTCGTTTATATTGAAAAGAGACAGTTTCCTCTCGCCCTAGATTTCCATGACGATAAATAAAAGTATAGGACAATTTCTACGTAAAGTTGGTTTGTTTCTAAAAGAATTGGTTTGTACACATTACCAACTGTGCATCATTTTTGGTAAAAAAAATTCACTTATGTAAATTTATGAAGAGAATATAAAATTAAAAAAATTTACCAATTTATATCGTTAAACCCGTGTAGTACACGGGTCTAATAATCTAGTTACATAATATACACATGTTCATCTAAATTCTATAAATATATAAAATATGAATTATTGATGTAAAAAACATATATGATTTATGTTTGTTCTATATATTTTGTAAAAAGAATGGAGATTTTAAATAATTTTATATATAGACAGAGAAATAAAGATGGCAATATTGTTGCTTGGATTTAAAGTAAGCATCTGCATAATATTAAGCATGTATATATATTTTTAAAGTACCACAAGGTGACAACAAATTGAATATTTGATTGCTTTATTTTTGGACACTTTGAAGTAACAAGAAATTGATGCTTTTTAGGTTTCTGCTCTTTCATATCATGTTATTAATCACTCATAAAAGACATCATTTATTGATCATGTGATATCAGGATTAATGCAAATTATTTAAATTTATCGAACTCATTCTAGCAACATTGGAATCGTTTTGTAGGGCCGGTAATTTTAGACATGTACATGAATACACGACACGAACATACACGAAGTTAACAGTATCGTGTATGACCTTAACAGGTAACAGATACTAAACAGGTAGACACGGAAATACCTGTTAATTTTCATGTCTAACAGGTAAAATACATGTTTACTGTTTAGTACCTGTTAATATATGTTAACAATTTTAATATAATAGAAATATAATTTAGTGTTACAATGTGATTTGAAAACCTGATTTTATCAATTATCTTTCTAGTTTCACTAACCCTCCCCGTTCCATTCCAATGAACTTTACATTGTTTTGAATGGATGTTATGAATTATTTAAACCTTTTGTGATGTCATTTTTGGATTTTGTTTCAAACTTGTTACAAATTATGCGTTTATGCATTATTTAAGCCTATTGTGATCTTTGGCAACTTTTGTTTCACTAAACAGGTTCCTAGATATGTAATTATTGAAACATTTGTAAACAGGTATTAAACAGGTAATTATCGTTATACCTGTTAAAATATTTCGTGTTCGTGTATGAAAAACTGGACACGAAACCTTATCGTGTCGTTTCGTGTATGGATTTCGTGTATCGTGTTCGTGTATTATCGTGTACAGGTATACACGATATGCCAGCCCTACCGTTTTGTCGAACTTTACGATCTTAGATTTAGGTTTTTGCTTTGAAAATTTAGCTTGTAGATTTTACATTTTTTTTATTTTCATATCATTGTGTCTTTAGTTTGGTATTGTGTTTTTTCGTCATTGTGTCTTTTTGACATTATATATTTATAGTATGATTATGTTGCTTCGATGGTCCATATTTTATAGTATGATTATGGTGTTGGTGGCTGATTGTATGCTTTTTTCTTTAATCGCATCCCCTTTGTGTGTTACAGTGATTGATTCTTTCTACTGTTATTGATGTTGACTGTAAGGTGACTTATATGGAATTACTCTAATGTAGACATGCTGAATTGTGTCATTCTCCTCTCATCCATATCAAACCACACCAAAAAAAACACATGTTAGTGTTTTAATTCGTGTATTCATTATATCTTAACCTCTTTGTATTGACAAAATGAAACAATGTGAGATTTATCTAAAGTGTCATAACCCCCCCCCCCCCCAGGACCCATCATAATCGATAATGCTTGCCCTACCATTATAAAACAAAATAAGCGGCTTTGATGCAATTTGTAACATCTGACCTCTCATACCGACCAATATTGTTATATTTGCATAAAGACTTACAACTTTCTTTTTGTTGCGTTCTAGTGATCTAGAGGTGCAAAAAAATGGATGTTGGTCAAACTGAATTTCAGATTGAGCCAAAGAAGTTAAAAATTGATCGGCCCAGACCTATGCGAATTAGAACCTAGTTTATTAAGGAGGGAACCAGTTTGGTATAGAAAATGGTTTTAATCCAATTTTGTCCGGTTTGACTGATTTAGCATATATTCTCAAAACAATTTCAAACTGGCAGATCAGATCAGACTGGGAATGGTTTCGGTGCCAAAATTGTTTACGAGATTCCAAAAGGTTCACCTATCATCGGATTACTTACACCCAAGCACACTTCATTATGACATTCTCCTCTCATCTACAACATATACGCCAAAACATGTGGTGGTATTTAAGACATGGTTACCCTTATGTCTCGATATATCTTTTATGTACATAACAAGATGATGTGAGATTTGTCCCACCGAATATGCTAATTCAACACAACAAAAATTATACTCACCGGATGTGCTCAACATGTTTAAAGTATCAGGCCTGCCAATCACATGTTACTGTTAAAAGTTGGTGTGTCGAGAATGCTATTACGTAACATTGACCAACAAAAAAAAGTTTGTGCACTGGATCAAGGTTACAGGTAAAAAGATTGTATAACCGTGTAATAGAATTAATTCTAGGTATAAAAAACCAGTATTATAAATTACATATATATAGTGGTTATCCTCTATGATTTCAGATTCAGACCACGCAACATTCTACCTTATTTTTTGAAACAGTACTTGTCTTTGTATTCCTACAATTTAAAATTTTCATGTATTTTATGTTTCTTCCACCAATACTAAAGCTTATTCGTCAAAAAAGCAAAACATAATTGATTGATCTTACTTACATGGTTTTTCGAATCAGATGAATTATACGCCATATGAATGAGATATCTAAATTTTATAGTCTTTTGTGATAAATATTATAAACGTAGAACATTGAATCTATATATATTAATAAATGAGATGATTTGGGCTATGTGCCTTGAATGGTGGAGCCATTTTGCTGATGTGGCATACATTGGTTGAGTAGAAGGTGATTTGGGAGGAATTCATCTAATTCTATATAAGTAAACCAAGCTTCACATAACACAAACCAAAAAAAGTGGGACGCGGATCCGAAAATTTTCGGGTCGGATGTACCCGATTTTTGACCCGCCTATAAAAACAATCTAATTAACCTAAATTCTCTCATATGCCTCATTTTTTGTGTGCAACCTAGGAAACCCTAACCTGGCTTCTACCGCCACAGATTCTTCCATAGAATTCTTCCTCATTCAATCACTCTATTGGAGAAATCAGTCTTCTACGACGACTTACTGTGAGCATCTCTCGTTCTTCGATAGAATTCTTACTCATAGAGTTTCTTTGAATTGTAGGTGATGTATGTTCTTTATCCAGAATTTTTTTTTAATTTTTTTGGTATGAACAAACAAATCGTAAGATGTATTGGGTTTCTTGAATCCTTTGATAAAATCTCTCTAAATTACTATATTGTCTATTGATTTTGTTTATTATTGTCGATTTTTAATTTTAGGGTTTTCGAAATCTCTACTAATGAAATCTACAACTAAGGTATTACATATCTCCCACAGTTAAACTATGATTTCTCTTTATTTATCAGTTTAGGGTTCTACTTTATCTTATTCAGATTTAGTTATATATTCTATTAACTCTTTATTTTTCAGATTTGAGTTCTCTTTGTATTCATGCTCGCGATTACAAAAATAGTTAGGTTATGCATATTTCATGTTGTTGTTACTAAAGAGATGTTAAATCACGTTTTATTGCAGTTATTATTGACGTTTTTGTGTGATATAGTTTTGATTATTTCTGCGAGTAAGACGTTTTTGTGTGATATAGTTATGAGTATATTAAGCTCATTGGTTTTGAATTTAAGTTTGAATAATATTTAACTATTTAAGTAAATTGTTTGACTGATTATTTCAAAATTGAATTTTTGAAATTTATATCAATTATGGATACTTATCAAAGTTGTCTAAATTGTAACGTATTTCCAAATTTATCAAGATAACTTATATTAAAGTTTTAATTGCTTCCAAATTTTGTGTTAGTTTCCATAATTTTCAACAATCAATTATTTTTCAAGTTTCTCAGAATTTGGAAAGATATATAGCATCTGTTTTAAATAGTTATATTATTCTTAGGATGATATGAGGAGGCAGGAGGCTGATGAAGAATCATCTAAGAAAGAGAAGTTATGAGTTCAACTGTTCAAAATTGGGATGACGAGTTTTATGTCAAAGTCAACAAAGATTTTCAACTTGATTGGTAAGCCCCATATCCTTTCTGAAATGTACTCATTGTGCTTTATATTCGTATTTTTGATTTTATGCAGTGATTTTACTTTTTCTGCTTTCACCCCGAGTTTCTCAAAAGCTTTCGAGGTAAAGAGAGTCATTATGTTGGATGCATCAAATCAGGATAAGTAGTTTCTGAAGTGTAAGTTCCTTTAATTTAGTCATTATGTTTTTTTCCTGCAGTGCATCTTGAAGGCGTATGATCATGAAGATACATTTGTTGGTTCATGGATGATGGGTATACAGGCGAATTATATAGATTACAATCATTTGTGCATGTGCCTTGGAGACATTGATGATGGATTTGATAAATTTATATCAACTATGACTGATGTGAAGGAAAGAGATCCAGCAGGAGGATCTCATGGTTCATTTCATGGCAACCCTATAGTGATACGCAGGTCTACACTCTGACCAACAATTTGGTTCAGTTTTCACATCTTATTAGTATGTTTCTTTAATAGTAATTTATTCAATCAAGAATCTATAAAAGATCTAAGGTAAAACTACATGATGAAGGTTAAATATTGTTTGTTTATGTTGTCGATCTTCAATTTATTCAAGAAAGTTAAGTTTTTATGTTGAAGAGAGTTTCGGCAGTTGCTAATGTTTGTTGTTCTTCTTATTTTTTTTGTAGATCATTAGACATATAGAAAAGGTATGTAAACAATATTAGATTGTTTGTTTTTGATGATGATTTGCATTATCCAATTCGAATCATATGAAAGGATCTTTTGTTGATGTCTTGATTGTCTTATGATGTTACTTATATTGTTTTGTTAGAAATATAATAATTTTTGATGATTTTCTGTTTTTTTTTTTTGTTTGTTTTGATGATGATTTTGCATTACCCGATTCGAATCATATGAAAGGATCTTTTGTTGATGTCTTGATTGTGTTATCATGTTACTGATATTTTTGTTTACAGTCTTTTAGTTTGTTGTTAATGATGATTTACAGTGTTTTGATATTTTTTCATCCGGTATAATGTTTTGTTTCCGGTATAATGTTCTGCTTCATCTTTTATACTCATCCCTTATAATGTTAGGTTTCATTATTTATGCTCGGTTTTTTTTACAGTCTTTTGTTGTTAGTAATAAATTTTAGGGGAATTGGCCTGTAATAATCTCACCTAGACCTTATTGGCCATTAATAATACCACCTCAGAATATTCCCCCAACAATCCCACCTTTCACCTATTTTTCCTACAATGGTCCCCCGTTAAAAAAACTTAACGGAGTTAAGCTTTTTTTCCAAATTACAAACAGATTTTTAGGGCTTTTTATTAGAACGACAATACGAGTCCATTGATGTAAAACTTGCCTCGAAGCGGTGCTCCAAACGATGAAAACAACGCTTCAATTCGGGTGTTTAAATTTCCAATTAACCAAAATCAAGTCACTTGGAGCACCATTTCGGAATAAGTTATACATCAATGGACTCGTATCATCGTTCTGATCAAAAGCCCTAAAAAATCTGTTTGTAATTTGGAAAAAAGTTTAACTCCGTTAAGTTTTTTAACGGGGGACCATTGTAGGAAAAATATGTGAAAGGTGGGACTGGTGGGGGAATATTCTGAGGTGGGATTATTAATGGCCAATAAGGTCTAGGTGAGATTATTACAGGCCAATTCCCCTAAAAGTAAATAGTTTTTAAATTTTTTTGAAATTGTTCCTTTTTATTTTTGGTTTTTGAAGTTTCTCCCGTCACTATATTAAGTTTGTTTCTATAAATACTTTACCGTTTTATTTTTTTTAAAAACCTTCATATTTAATTTTCAGATATGGATCAGATTAACAACAGTCCTTCATTTTTAAAGCTTATTGAGGAAGATGACCCAATATTTTTGGTACGTTTATTGGTTTTCTAATTACTAATCATATTTTAAGTAAACTGATGTTTGTCTTTTTTTTATTTTGTTTTAAACTCATAGCAAATACCTAATGACTTTGCTTCAATGATGTGAGGAAACCAACCACCTTACAAAGAATCTGTTAAGATTGTTGATGGCAACAATTTATGGTTTGTAAGACTTAAAAAAACTGATTTGGGCCTTGTTCTTGCTGATGGCTTCACCAAAGTTGTTCGGGATAGTTGTATAAGAAAAAAATGGCTATCTTATGTTTCAATCCTTTGGACCATCATCATTCTTTCTATCGGTGTTTAAATCATTTGTTCATCAAAACTGCTTTATATCCAAAATCACACCTGACGAAGATGTTATTGTAAGTAGTATATATTATACAATCAGTATGTTGAATAATGTTTTCTTTCTGTATATTGGTTTTTAAATTTTTAATTATCACTACCTTTGTAGGTCATGGCTGATGAATTTTGGAGGCAATTTTATGGAAAAAATTTCAAAGGTGGTCAATCAACTCTTTATTTAGGAGATAGATTTTGGAACATTAAGATGGACGGATTAACTAACAGCTGTGTTTTTACTCATGAATGTTCTGAGATGGTAAACGATCTTGCCTTAGACAGGCGATCTACCTTTGTCTTTGCAATAGCTGGATATAAAACAGATGTTACAATTTATTGTAAACGATTTCCCTTAATCCCTAATACAGTAATCAATTTTTTTTTCAAATCTCTGAAATCCAGGCGTTTCTTTAATCAATTGTTTGTTAAAACAGATGTTACAATTTTTTACTCTAATATTTGTTCGCTGAATCTAAATATTTCAGTGGAAGAAGAGAATAAGGAGGTTGAAGTGGACGTGTTGAAAGATGAAATAGAGATCCAAGTAGATCTGTGAATCTCTTTTTGTGATGTTTTATTTTTTTTTTATTTTTGTTTATTACTGTTTAATTTCAATTGTACAGTAGTGTTTGATGGTGCTTTTGGTTATGACCGGTTTTAAAAGGATGGTTTGCCTTTCAATGAATTAGTTAGTTAAGGTTTATGGATCTAATTACTAAGTATTTAATTACTATTTTTTTTGCCTTCTTTGTTTATGATTTAAAGCAGATTCGGTTTTATATGGGCAGGAAAATTTTCAGGTCAACCTCTACAATTACTCGATTGAAACCCTGGGTATGAAAATCCTTCTACTTCTTTTGCTAATTTGTTAATCCGTTTTTTATTGTGCTTATTTTTTGGTTGATGGTGTTATGCGTTACTGATTATAGACTGCTATGGATTTCTGGTGCTCCTTTGTCTCCCCCAAAGTGTTCACCTGTTGATTCATTCACCATGAAAACACCATTGGGTAAGTTACTATCCCCCTGTTAATTAAGAATCATTAATGTTTGTTTTCTAATATCTCCTTTGATTCTTTCATCTTTGTGATTTCGTTGCTGATTTATATATTCTCCGACTAAACTCAATTATGATTTTGGCGCACTTCAAATTTGTCATCGGATAATGGTCATAGTCTCTCTCTCTGGTATTTCTTATTCTTTTTTCAATATTTCTTTGCTATTTTAGTATTTTGTTTCATGATACTTTTGGTAAATTGCAAGAGATCATTAATATTAATGATCTAATAACGGAATTTGATGCCATTGTTTATGGGTTCGTACTGGTGGTGGGGTCGGGGCGGACATACCCTATGTCAAGGGGTAGCCCGCGTTGCCCCTTGGCTCGGCCGCGATAGTGTAAATTTTTTTTTGTGTTTTTCGGATTTTGTTGCCCTTTAATAAATATTATGTTACCCCTTTTGAAAGCCAAAAAAAATTATACTACCCAACTAATTACCCAATACTTATAAAGCCCAATTATCGTAGCCCAAGTCCCAACCCCATACCCAATAATCCAATTGAACAATGAAAAAGCCCAAAAAGAAAGAAGAAGTAGCGTAGCAGGAGTAGGACCGAAAAAAAAGAAGTAGCGCACAGGAGCCACTCCAGTCCATCATCGTCCATTCGTCCGCCCTTTGCCGCCGCTGTTCCAACAGCGCACAGGAGGCACTCCGATTTCTTAAAAAGCCCAAGAGGTTTCCCTTGCCCGACCGGAGACACACGATGGGGTTCTCATCATAGAACCATCATAAGTTTGTTGAAATTATTTCCGGAAGTTGTTGAGGTACTTACTTTTATTAAACAAGATGGAGAGACCTTTCAACAACGATCCAATGCGTCAGGTATTCTATCATATTTTGAGAGTCTTGAATTTGTGTTTTACATACACTTGTTGAATGATATCTTAGGCCTCACAAATGCTCTATCAAAACATCTTCAAAAAAAGAGTCAAGACTTGTTAGAAGCATCTCATTTGATAAGCGGGACAAAACGAGCTTTGAATCATTTAAGACAAAAAGGGTTTGAAAAGATGTTGGCAAACGTAACATCTTTTTGTGAAAAAACAACATTAAGATGTTAGATATGGCGGAAAGTTATGGTAATCAAAGAAACCGAAAGTATGTCATTACTAACCGACATCATTTTGAAGTTGAGGTTTTTAATACGGTTTTGGATATGCAACTTCAAGAACTTGGAAGCCGATTTAGTGAGGTCTCAACTAGTTTGATAGAAAATATGTCGGGTTTAAATCCTTGTAATTCGTTTGCTAAATTTGACATATCAAAGATAGTGAAGTTTTCTGAAATGTATCTGAATGACTTTAATAAAGAAGAAAGGGGTTCTTGCGGGTGATCTTTCAACATTTTATCACACTTTAAAGAGGGGTTCTTGCTCGTGTAATGGTGGAAACCGGAAAAATGAAACTTTTCCTTTGGTTTATCGAACATTGAAGCTAGCACTGGTTTTACCGGTTGCAACCGCAACCGTTGAAAGATGTTTTTCTAAAATGAAGCTTATCAAGACGGATTTACGCAATCGGATAGGTGATGAGTATTTGAACAACGCTCTAATTTGTGCGGTTGAAAAAGAAAGTTTTTGTAAAGTAAAAGAAGAGGATGTCATGGCCCGGTTTCAAGCTTTCAAAAAACCGAAGAGGAGAACTCATTTAGGTACATGTTTAAATTTATTTATTACCGCGCTACTATCGTTGTTTCGTTTACATTGTAAGAAGTACGTTAAAATTTTTTTTGAAACGTTTCCCTTAAGTAATTTTCTAGATCCACAACTGTGGTGGGGTGATGTGATTTTTTGGCTCACAGGTGATTTGTGCTTTTCTATTGTGGTTAGTGTGCTAATGTTAAGGAAAATATGGTATCTTTTTCATATTTCTCTTTCATATAATTAAGGTTTCATAGTGTAAAGCCAATATATACCTTCACATTTATACTTTATTAATTATAAGTATTGCAGGTTACATCTTTTTCGTTATATGTTAATCATCATTGATGAATCATATGGTTTAATCAATGTGTAGAAGCTTGATTAATGTTCCAACAAACTTTTTTTAGATATATATTCTGAGTGTCCTGTTTTTATAATGCATATGAAACTACTTAATAAACTAAGGTAGAAGTGTTGCTTCCACATAAAATATAAAAGAAGGATTTTGGAGAAATACCATTGCTTTTATCCATTTTGGTTTAAAGTTGCTAAAATTGATAATGATTTGTGTTTGATATGTAGGAATGAATTTTGAGGAGGGTAGCATGCGTGAAATTGGATCAGTGAATTGTGTTCACATGCGTTCTAAATAGCACATACTTCTCACATTGGTAACAACTTAAACTTATGAGTAAAAGAGTAGAATTGTCATTTTTTTTAAGAAGACAGTGATCTTATGAAGCTTTTTTTTTTTTTTTTTTTTTTCATTTAACGGTTGCAATTTTCAAGACAAGAGTAAGCTCATAGAAGATATCATGGAACCTTCTCAATGTTTTAGGTTGGTAAAGCATGCTTTCACTTACAACCTGTTCATGTTTTTTACTAAGACCAGATTCATGTTTTATATATAAAAACAATATGATTTATTGGTCCCTGAGGGTATATGACTATGAGGAGTCAAACTTCCCTCTAAAGTTTGTGTACATTTGACAATGGTAATAGAAGTGTTAATGTTGAAATGATTGTTCTTATGTGAATGATAAATTGTTTTGTTTTTCATACGGTAAATAAATTCTTTCATCATGTATATATATCTCTAACCACATATACATATACCACATTGTTATATGATTTTCAATAGAAACTAACCATGAAATTTGTTGTATATAAAAGTAAGTGACTATAGAAACGCCACTGATGGTGTATTGTTTTAACAAGAGTGTAAGAAGATTCATTTGTTGGTTGTCATTTGTTTATTTTTAACATTATATGCAGATTCATTTGTTGGTTCTCAAATATGTGAAGACTCAAGCCATTCATGCCTAAGGAGAAATCTATAGTTGAGCTAAAATCGTTAATTGAAGCAAGTTTGTCAAACAAGGTACTCTTACTTGAGTTTTGATATATATTTGGTTTCATATATTCTGTTTGTGATGTGCTACCTCTTATTTTTTTTACCTTTGCTCACATTTTTTGTAATCTTTCTTTTTCTTGCTTTCTCAAAATCCCATATAATCTTCCTCTTTCTTGCTTTCTCAAAATCCCAGCTTTGTTTGAAGTAGAGAAGTCTATGGCGTGTTGTGTGGTGTTGTGTTGTGTTGCATATAGATTGAAGTAGAGCCTGTATGGAATAATTTTTCATGGAGTTGGACAAAGCAACCAAGCACGGTGGCTGAGATAGGAGAATTGGTTCAAATAACAAACAAGGAGCAACAGGTTGTTTTGTGTTCGGAGAGGATAGGTGGTTTGTGGTCGATAGATGAGACGAGTGGGGTTTCAGTTAAAAGTGTAAAAAGCTGGGAAGAAGTTGTAAGGTTTATGACTGGAACAAGTGTGTTCCTAAGAAAGTTTCAGTTTTCGCATGCCGAGCAAATCTGGAAAGTTTTCGGGTTATAATCGGAACCTATATTTTTAGATCTCAATTACCATTAAATATTTTCCTTATATTTTATTTTATCTCTACTACGGTTAGACTTATTTTGAATTTCAGAATGATGATTTATTTATTATTTTAGTAGTTAATTACCATTTAATACTTTCCGTATTTTAAATTTTATGTTTATTACGGTTTGACTCAATTCGAATTTCAAAAATGTAAATTACATTTTATTTTAGTAGTTAATTGGCATTCAATACTTTCCGAATTGACTATATTTTATGTTTATTACGGTTTGACTAAATTCAAATATCAAAGTTATAATTTTATATTTTGTATTGGTTTAACATGTGATGATGAGATTCGATTGTTGTGAAGAATGAATATAATAATGCTTAATGTCTTATGGAATATTAATATTTTTTTTATTTTTAGTTTAATGATATTACGATACTTTTTTCCTAAACATATGTTAACATCTAATTCTTAATTGTTGCATACGTTTACAAAATATTTTCATTATAATTCAGATACATTAATACCTATAGTATAGATACAAAATACATGACAAGTTTGTGTATAACATTGTAAGACCCATATTAAATAAACGAAAATTGTTTTATAAAAGATGCATTACATATTACTAATACCAAAATGTATAAGTATAATTCAAAGTTATTTAAAGTTTCACGAGTTCTTAAACGAAGGTCACTACTTAATCGCCAATTTGCTCCCCAGCTCTAACTCCATCCATATTGTATGTTAACTGAAAAGGTATTTTTGTAATTTCAAGTTAACATACAAGATCCAATTACCATTAAGTTATACTTGAAACCAAACGATTAAGTTATACTTATCTTGCTTTTGTATGTTTTATGGCTCTTTACAACTAGGAAAACTTTAAGAAACCGAATTAAAAATTTGTGGTAGAGATAAGGGAAAGAGGATACTTTAGAGGTTAAAAATGTTATTTATATACTTTTATTTATTGTAAAATAAATTTTCCTACCCGGAAAGTTTCCGGGTTATAACCTAGTATATATATATATATAGGGAATGATATACTAAAATGGAGATTTTGGCTAAGTAGCCTAAGAAGGATTGTAATGATGCCATGTGACACTCCATAAATAGGAAGAAAGTGCATTTTAGTCCTTATAAATAGGAGTGTGAAAATAACATGTGACACCCCTTTTGTTTTCTAAAAAATACAACAAAAAAATCCAGTACAAAAAATTAGCACAAAAATCCAGTACAAAAAAATATAACACAAAAAATGCAGTACAAAAAAATATAGCACAAAAATCTAGTAAAAAAAATATAGCACGAAAAAAATCCAGCACAAAAAAATTGAGAAAAAAAATTAAGACAAAAAATTAGCACAAAAATATAGTTCAAAAATCCAGCACAAAAATGTTATACGACATAAGAATACAACACATTTTTTGGGTTTTTATAGTCGTCATATTTTATATAGCAATATGGTATTTAAATTAAAGATAAAAAACGCTTGATTTTATGGTGATTTATGGTGAAATTTTTATGAAAAAATAATGTCGTATAAAAAGTTATGAACGTTTAAAAAATGATGGTGAAATATGCATGTGCCTTGCATGTGGAGAGAGAAAGTCAATAAATAGTAATTTCCCAAAATACCCTTACGCTTCTTTTTTTTTCTACATTTTCATCTTAACCATTTACACTAAGCTCCGCCATTAAACCGACCGTTTTTTCTTACAAACGAAGTGTACCAAACCAATAAACAGAAAGCGTGGGTAAGAGAATCAAAACAAAAGACAAGACATAAAGTTTAGAATGGAAATACGGCAAATGAAGCAAAATGTATATCTTAAGTTTCTCATGTTAAAATAATTTATCACCAATAAAGCTAGAAAATAATCATCCCTTGGATCACTTACCATCGAATTGTTGATAAGTCATTTATAGTTAACATTGGAGAAACATTTGAGTCCTTTTTTTAGCCGATCAATCTCACAAGTCTTCATTTTTATGCCAATTATGTCTTCAAATATTAACAACAATTTTGTCTAATTATCAAACGATTTTATAAAAAGTGTTACATGGATAATTACTACTTTTGCGATCATTTGTTTCTTTATATAGTCGTGATGCTTCAACTTATCCATACTTTGCGAATGATTGATTTCTTTGTTTGACTTATTCATACTTTACATGTGTTGCACCCTATTTGATTCATACTTTACAAGTGTTGCACTTTACATGATCCACTACTTACATGTGTTGTACTATACTTGATAATGGGGTGTTTGTTTTTCTTCAAACATATTTAAGGGGGCTGATGTCTGCAGGCGCGCAGACGTTACCCATGAAGACTGTTTTTTTTTTCTTTAACAGATCTGAACTCAGCTTTTTTCATCTTAAAAAATAAGCTATGGACCCCTTACTTAAAACATCTTCACACTCTTTTCTCCCTCAAACATCAGCCCCTCCCACCGCCGCTCCTCCTCCTTCTCCGACCCCTCTTCTCCTCCGGCGCCACCTCCTCCTCCGGCGACCTACCCCTTCTCCGACCTCCCCCCTCTCCGGCAACCTACCTCTTTCTCCGGCGACTCCCTCCTCCTCTGGTGACAGCTCTTTCTCCGACCTCCCTCTTCTCCTCCGCTGAATCGAAGCGGAATGTGAATGTTTCGTCATTTTTGATGTGCTTCAAACCGTATCAACTTATAAAACAAACAGTCTTATATTTTCAGCTTGCAGATCTTTAGACCACATCTTCAGTTGCAGACATAAAAACAGATGAAATCAGCTTGCAGACAATTTATGTCTGCAAAAAAAACAGCAACTAAATTGTTAAATGTAAATATATATTGATTACAATGTTTTTTTTTAAAATGTTATGCGATTGATTAGAAAATGATTAACTACATGATTAATGTGTTGTATAAAAATGAATATGTAGTAAAGCACAAATAATATAATTTTAATATAAGTAACAACAAATTAGTAGAGTTATGGCATTTCAAATTCTAACAAAGTTTTAAAATAGTACAAGAAAACCTCATTTTCACTCAATTCAGTTGGACAGAAATTGCATTTTTAAATAATGGTGTAAGAGATCACGTTGTTAATCCAACATTTGTGACTTAGTGGTAGGAGGTTTGGTTTTTCAGTGGAGACCTAAATTCGATTATCACTTGTGTCCTTTTTGTGGATTATGGCAATAAAGGATTTGAGCTAAGCCTTGTGCAAGGTTCTTACTTCGAATCCCGATCCCACTCGGTTTTCGTCTCACGTGTGTACGTCAGAGAGTTCTACTCTTGTGGTGGCACAAAGATTGTCGAAGTCAACGTGAACCTTGGTTAAAACAATATAGTCTGGCTGGAGTGAAACAACGAGGCTCTCTGATTTAGAGAGTGCGATAATCTAAACACAAGAAAATCGCCGTAAAATAGATCACATTATAATTATAACTCCGCGCAATAATTAATATTGTATGATTCGAATGCTTTAATTATTAAATGTCGAAAAAAAATTTATAATTGAGAATTTAATCACAAATATATAATAAATATTTATGTGTTTTTTTAATGTCGTCTGGAAAAGGTTAAGTATAAAGACAAAACCCCCACTTCAACACTTGTTGCAAATTGCAATCTAAATAATCCGTGATGAATGAGATATTGTCGGAAGCAGGTTTTACCCCGTTTAAGGATGGTACGATGATCATGATTTTGATTTCGTGATTATCCACTCATTTCAAGGTCTATGACAAGACACGTGCTTCCACTTGCTTGATTTTACTTTTCTTTACTTGAAGCCCCATGATACATACTAAAAAGAATGCTATATTTATTTGAGTTATAAATTACAAGATTCGATGGTCCAAGTTGGGCATAATGGGTTACGGGTGATGTTTTTTTTTAAACAGAAAATTTTTTGGTAATCATACCAACATTTATACATTTATGATATTAATATTCTTTTGTTCTAACACTATGTGATTAATCTTATATGTTTATATGGTTCTTACAGGTCACAACTCTTATTTAAAATGATTTTGTATGGAATCCTATGTTTTTATGAGTTATATACATTGTTAAATAATAGATATGGTTACTTTACTATATATTTATTGACTAAGTTATGATTCTATTAGTTATGAGTACGAAGCTACAAGAACGTAATAATGACACTAGGCACGCGATGATATAAACGTGACTATGTTTTATGTGGGAAATAGTTTTATT
This sequence comes from Helianthus annuus, assembly GCF_002127325.2. Taxonomy (NCBI): domain Eukaryota; kingdom Viridiplantae; phylum Streptophyta; class Magnoliopsida; order Asterales; family Asteraceae; genus Helianthus; species Helianthus annuus. Next base: position 140,139,771 of record NC_035446.2, on the reverse strand, counting down.
AATATAAACAAGTGTGAGATGAATTGCATTAGGGTGAGAGGGGCACTTCTCTCTTAGGGGAGTCCCCTCTCTTACACACACCCAATCAGCACGTGTCACATTAACTCCCCTCTTAAGTTCCCATTTTGCAGTCAAACGTTGGCATCACTCCACTCACACAATTATTTTTTTTATAAAAAAAGAAGAAAAAATATGATTGGTGGAAAAATAGTGGACCCACATTAACAACCAATCCCCTTCTCTCTCTTCTCTCTCTCTTCTCTCTCTCATGCGGTAACCTCTCACCGATCCCCCACCCCGCTTCCCTCCCCGCGTTGATGGCGGTGGTGTTCCCGCTCGGGGACTACACTCACCGCATGGGGTCACCGCATGTGCCCGTGCACCCTTAGTTATCACTATCCAGTAAAATTTTAGGGTATAAGGAGTGGTTAGACACTTGAGAGTGGCAAACTAAAAATCAACCAATGAGATTGTGTCATGTCAAAGTGGTAAACTATGCTCAAAAGTGTTGGCAATGGTTAGACACTTGGTGAAGTGGTAAACTATTTAAAAAAAGTGTGATTGGTTGAGATTGCAATGGACCCCACCCCACACTACCCTCTCTCTTCATACCCTCCCTTCACCACTTCGGCAAGCCTACACCGATTTGGCAATGAAACGAGCGGCAAAGGGGTCGGTGGCAGTGTTGCCGCGCGGCGAAACCCTTTGCACTCCCCTTTGCCGCACCACTCCGGATACCCTTAATACTCGATAAATTAATGAACTCAATAAAATTAATAATTTGTCAAGTCCCAACTTCGAACCAGTACAAAATTGGACCCCAATCGATAAAATAATAAATTAATAACTTTTTTGAAATCCAAATGTATATATTGGTTCCAACGAAACTATAAATTAATAATTACTAAAAGATTCCAAATTATAAGATTGTATATTTGTATAGTAAAAAATGAATCTATAGTAACTTGTTTTTTTGTTGTACTTCAAATCTATATCGAGTTCATCATATAATCTGCTCATTGCACTTAGACTGTTGGATGTGGTTCGGGAAAGCAAAGCGGGAGGACAACATGATGGGGGACTCTGACGGAGAACACCACCCCCCGTCATAAGACAGGGTCAATCGGGGAGTATCTCCCATCAAACCCGAGGTTTATTGTTTTTTATATGTTTCTTTTATTAATCTTTTTTTTTTGTGTTGTAGGTTGAACTTTGAAGGTGAAGAAGGAGGTAAATGGTGAATGTTATTTTATAACTTTTTAAACACTCAAGTTTCCTTTAGTTTTAAATAACGCTCTTAGAATTTGGTTTTAATTTAAAAGGTTATTGGATTTTATCACCCCTAACTATTGGCTATTAGCTGTTGCCACCCCCAACTATCATTTTAACGTCTGCTGGTGTGCGTATAGCGTGATATGATTTTTATTAATATTTTAAGTCCGTTTTACGCATTAGTCAAGTTTTAAATTTATAAAACACGATATTATACTAACACTAAACACACACTTGGGCAAGTGCACCCATTGCGAGCGTAGTATAGTGTTGGTAAGATACCGAGGTCGTCCAAGGACACAAGAGCTTTTAATATCGGTTTAGTGTCAACGTCTAATCGATCTAAATTTTTGAAAAGAGTTTTTAAACATGAAAATAAATCTAAAAAAAAGTTAAAAGATAAATAAAAACAAATAAACAAAATAGAATCATTTGGATCCAACTCATTTTTAATGTATCCTTTAATGATTTTCGCACTTTCGGACTTTTTAAGAGATTATCTTAGTTATAGTAGTAGGCCCCTCTTTTGAAGGTGACGTTACCCTCAACCCAGTGGTTTGAGTCAGCAGGGATACAATCCCAAAGGGTCGGAATATGGAAAGACAATTAAGGTAGTGTTTGGTATGCAGGAATGAGAGGTGGAATGGAATGGATGATTATGAGGGAATGAAGAAAAGGGTGTTTGGTTGGTCAATGGAATGGAATCACCCATTCCAAAATGCATTCCATTCCCTCAAAATCATTCCTTCCACCCCCCATGTTTTTTTTCCATTCCATCCCCTCTTGCACCATTCATCAACAACACCACAACCCACCACCTTCGCACAACCCACCACCACCACCCACACTGACGCCATGCCGCCACCTTCCACCACCTCACCCGACAGCCACCGCCGCGCCACCTACTCGCCACCGTTATCACCCACAGTTGCGACCAACCGCCAACGACACTCGTCGCCGCCGCCCACCACCATCGTCGACGCCACCACCACCGCACCACCAACCGTTGCGCACCACCAACTGCCACCTCTGCTGCCCCACCACCAACGGCCACCCTGCACCACCACCACTCGTCGTCGACACCTCACCGCCACTCGCTGCCACCACCACCACCCATCGCCGTCGCCGACACCCCACCGCCACCTATAACCACCCACAATCACTCCGACCACCGCCACCACCACCACCACTCACAGCTGATTTTATTACTTTGTTTTTCTTGCCTACCGAACAATACACAATAATAACTCATTTCATTCACACATGGTAACCAAACAAGACATAGAATGGTAATGATCCATTGCATTCCCTCGTCCATTCCATTACCTCGTTCATTCCATTCCTTCGTCTATTCCATTACCTCATACCAAACAGACCCTAAGTAAGTTATTAATGCGAAAAGTGGTAGGCCTCTCTTTTGAAGGTGACGTTACCCTCGGCTAAGTGGTTTGAGTCAGCAAGTATACAATCCCAAGAAGCAAGTTTAATGTTTTAATAGTAGTTAACATTATGAGGGGTTCAAGCTATTCACACCCCCGTCATCCCAATACATTTGTATAGAATCCCTAGTTTTATGAGTTTATACATTGTTAAATAATAGATATGGTTACTTTACTATATATTTATATACGACTAAGTTATGATTCTATTTGTTATGAGTACGGAAGCTACGAGAAATGTAATAATGACTCTAGGCACGCGATGATATAAACGTGACTATGTTTTATGTGGGGAATGGTTTTGTTAATATAGACAAGTGTGAGATGAAATTGCATTAGTTATCACTATCTATCGAGTAAAATCTTAGTACTCGATAAATTATAACCTCAATAAAAATTAATAATTTGTCAAGTCTCACTTCGGGCCAGTACAAAATTGGACCCAATCGATAAAACAATAAATAATAACTTTTTTGAATCTCAATATTATTATATATTGGTCCCAACGAAACTATAAATTAATTATTATTAAAAGATTACAAATTATAAAATTGTATATTTGTGTAGTAAAAAAAATCTATAGTCACTTGTTTTTGTTGTACTTAAAATCTATATCGGTTCATCATATATCTGTTCATTGCAACATAGACTGTTGGGTGTGGTTCGGGAAAGCAAAGCGGGGAGGACGATGTGGAGGGGGACCTCGACGGAAGAACACCGCCCCCCCGTCCTAGATAGGGTCATTGGGAGACCCTGGGAGATTGTTTTTGACGTAATGATTATTTTATATTTTGTTTCTTTTATTAATCTTTTTTTTTTGTGTGTTGCAGGTTTGAACTTTGAGGTGAAGAAGGAGGTATATGGTCAATGTTTTTTATAACTTTTTTAACCCTCAAAGTTTTCTTTAGTTTTAAATAACACCCTTAAAATTTGATTTTAATTTTAAAAATCTCTCAATGTGTTTTGGTTTTAGAGAATACACCTTAGAATTTATTGTATATGTTAATGTTAATATTTTAAAGTTTAATTTAAATTAAAAATATGTAAATTATTTTTATTTTAACAAATTAAAGAAGTTAAAATGTTATTTATAATAAAATACATTAAATAAAAATATAAAAAATGAAAGGGGGAAAAAGGGGAACCTGATCGGAGTGATCGCGCTCCGGTCAAAGATAATATTTATATACCCAATTATCCTTAACAAATAGCTAGTGGTAGTGAGGGGTCGAACCACGAAGAGTATGTCTTTGTGTATGGAATTGATTGAATTATGAAGGTTGTCACTATTATGAAGCTTGCTATTTTGTTTTTATGTATTTTTGTTGAATGAAAAGAATTTTGAATAAAATACTAAGTGACTTGGTTAATGATTACTGAAAACTAACAATTGCAAAAATGTAAATAACGGATTTAGACAAGATAGAGAAGAACAAGGTTCACACCGGTTCGGGTAATTGCATTCCTAGGATTTCCACACGTTTTTAGGATTGATTAAATTGCAAAAACGACTAACGAATTTAGTGTTACACGGCTTAGGTGCCCAGAGCTATCGACGTTATAAATAACGGACCACAATGCAATTCGTACAAGGAACATGTAAACTCTAACCTAGACAAGGCATAATTGCATATAAACATTTCATAAAGTCAAATTTAATCTTCACTCGACAGTTTATGAATTCAATACAAATGCAAGACAATTGTCATAAGTTTCAAATCAAAAAGCAATTTGTCACAAAATCAATCCCACGAACAATGTTAAACCCTAGACTTACAAAAACCTACACCGGGGTGAAACCTCCAAGAAATTAGCCGCTCATGGTGGAAATGGCACGATCAACGGATGCACGAGACTTGAATTGGGTCATCTTTGAAGCTTGAAGATGAATGATTGGATGAATGATTAGGGTTGTGGATGGTTGGTGATGGTGGGTTGAGAGTGAATGGAATGGTGATGAATAGGGGTTCTTGGGATTGTGATTCGGATGATGAATTCGGATGTTCGGAGATGATGGATAGGTGAATGGTTAGTTTTAGAGGTGAGGAGAGTAGTGTGGTGTTAAGAGATGGGTTAGGGATGAAAAGATGATCAAGAATGGTTCCAAGATGGTGTTTTCAGCTTCTCAACTTGTAACCCCCGAAAATTGGTCAAACGAAACCTTGCAACCCGTCCCTAAACATTAAAACAAAATTTCGCGACACGGTACTCGGAGGGCGTCGCCGACGGCCATTTAGGCGTCCCCGACGCCCCCTGTATAATGCAAGATTTCTGATTTCTTGTTTTCTCTTCGTAAACTTCTTCGTTATAGCTCGTTTTACTCACGTTTTTCGCCCACGTACTCGTAATTCAGCCCTCTATCATGCCATCTTCCAATATATTCATTTTAATCCATTAAAAATCCTCAAACACATCCAATCTTCGTGATTAACCCGGTTTTGTTCATTTCACATCCCCGGTTGATCCGATTCGCGTCCCGGTGCTCCGTTTAGCTCCGGTTAGCTCCTTAACTCTATTTAGACCTGTAAAACATAAATCTCATTAAAGTAGGCTATTCAAGATTAAAAGCTACGTAAAAAACATCAACTTAAGACAAACAATCACCGGTTTTCGACCAGTATCACATCCCCACACTTGTCGTTTGCTTGCCCTAAACAAATCTGTTTTTCACTTTCACGTGGGTCGAACGGAATCACACGTCCCATTCCCGAGACTAAGGTTAAGGTCTAAAGTCATGCCCGGTTCAAGCTTTTTACAATTTTCGACATATTTAGCAATAAATGATTAGTCATGTAAAAGTGGTTATCCAAGATTAACCCGCCCTTGAAACTAATAAATCATCCACATCCCTCACAATGTTCTTCTCCGCTCAGTTTTATAATTTGGCTAATTTTCATTAATGTATTAGCACTTTCAAAAAGTAATCGCTTCAAACCGATTAGAACACGTACCCGCATAGGCTTGCAATTCAATCATTCTCCACCACCGAACACGAATACTAAGCACAAGTCAAAAGGTCTTTGAAGGGTTGTAATGGGGCGAGGCCGAAGGGTAGGAATAGGGTATTTTAAAAGTGGCGAAGGTGATGAAAAACTCGATTTTTATTACAAACGACCTATGCTAAACAAAACTAACTATAAACATCAACTACAAGGCACAACTTTAGCCTTTTATTTCACACTACTAACTCATATTTTTTGTGTTTTTCTCAACAGTTTTTTTCTCTTTTTTTTCACAACTTTTCTGATTTTTTTTGAATAAATAAATCACACTATACAAACATATACTCCTACAATCGAATTTTCATCACACGGGTTTAAAAGAAAAGGTTTAAGGTTATGGGCTAACTGGGGTTGTCAAACGAAAGGATTAGGCTCAAAGTGGGGCTACTAGGGGATTCATTTTGGGGTAAGGATAGATAAATGGTGTAAAAGAAAAAGGTTTACCTAACGCCTTAATCATTCTCGTGCTTGTATTCGGTCTATGGTCTCAAACGTATCAAAAAGTTGCAAGTTCTATAATACATGACTAATGGTCCACTCAAACAAAGAAACATAGGGTATGTAATCTATGATATAAAAGTGGCTCAAAACCTCATATATCTAAAGGGTATGGTATGTGACATGCATAAAATACTAGTTTCTTAGGCGGATTATTTCCCAAACAACCCACCCGCTAAATACCCGTCATGCTATTAATTTGAACTTGACCTTGACAAAAGACCAAATGGGTTGTGACATCCCTCGTTAACTTAGTTTACTTGTGCTTTAAGATCGCTTTCGAAACAAGACATTTTTGAAAAATTTTTGAAAATTTCCCCCATCCCCACACTTGAGGTAAACATTTGTCCCTCAATGTGTAGTGTTTAAATGAACGGTGTCAAAATCGAAAACTTTTACTACTCCCTCATTCCCCACACTTGAGGTAACATTTCAATGTGTAAGAACTAGAGTTTTAAAAACCCATAAGGGATGTGACACGGATAACTTCCCAAAATTCCACCCCGGAAAAATAATATACAATTACAATCCACTTATTACTAAACTAAGAATCAAGGTAAAAAGGAAACGTATGCACCTCATTTTTTTTTGTCGCTAGATGCTCATATATTCTTCTTCTCTTCATAAAAACGGTTGTCCCGCGAACATGTTTGTACCTACAAATCTTAACCCTTGTGTAGAAGCATGCTTCTCACAACCATTGAAATTTGTTAGGTGCTTAGTTCTACCATTTTTATGAAAGTGTTACCAAATCATGCGTTAAATTACCTTGATTTTTTTTGTGGAAAAAATAATGTACAACAATAACAAAACCTAACTCACTTTCGTAGGAATCACGGTTGCATTTAGCGTATGCAACAAAGCCCTATTAAACCCCCCAATAGCTTGGGAGGACGAGTAGGTCTCGTGAGGGTTATATAGGGAACACACCCACAACGTTCATTTAACTACTAAAATAAAATCAAACAGATAATAATACAAACTCTACAACAATTATACCTGATTTGCCTCTCATGGTGGTCGAAGTGCACATTTGCCTACCGAGTTTCCAACATACGCTCGGTAGTTGGCATGCCGAATCCACTCTCTTTTTCTTCTATTCGGCATGCGTAATGTACAACTTCGGGGTCGCTTCTTACCAAACCGGCCAATGTCTTGCAATGCTACCTTTCGAATCCTTATACCCGAACCTTCATCCCCAACTTTGTTGGTTGGAGTGATAAGTATGGGAGAAGGATAGGCATGAACGTGGGCTTCTTTCGGTTCTGATTCGTCTTACGGTGTCATGTCTTCCGCTCGGTTCAAACATTCAATTACTTGCTCTGGAAGTTCCATAACCTCTTCCACCACATCACCATCCACCACTATACCACTAGCCAACACCTCTTGGTCTCGTCTAAGTTGAGCCAATTCTTCGGCGAGATGACCCACTTTCTTTGCCAAGTCTTCATGAGCTTTATCCCTTACTTCAAACTCCTTCCTCACTTCGGTTTGTAAGGGTACTCATAGTATTCATGAAGGCATCAAATTTGGAACTTATTGAGTCTTGAGGTTCCTCGTATGCCGGTTGAGGGTATTCATTATAATAATCATCATACACCTCCCGGTAACTTGAGAAATGTGGCAATTCGGGTTCATAGTAGTACTCTTGATAATGTGGTGGTGGTGGATTATCGTATGGATAATCTGAGGATGGACCATTGAAATCTTCATAATCCGCCCTCCTATATTCATACAATCCGCTAAGGTAGTCTTCCCGATCCTTGTTGGCTTGAAACTTTTTCGTAGAAGACAGAGCAATCCTTTAAATAATGCTCTCCGCTTCCGCAACACTCACACGGATCATCATCTACCCAATTCATATTGAAAGATGATAGCTGCAAAACATGTACTTGCACAAACAAACTCGACCACCCAAAGTAAAATCACAAATATACAAGAAAAAAAAACTAAACTAAAAATCGAACAAGCAATGAAATACTAAGCGTACTAGCTCCCCGGCAACGTCGCCAAAATTTGATCGGAGTGTCGCGCTCCGGTCAAAGATAATATTTATATTCCCGAATTACCCTTAACAAATAGCTAGTAGTAGTGAGGGGTCGAACCACGAAGAGTATGTGGTTTTTGTATGGAATTGATTGAATTATGAAGGTTGTCACTATTATGAAGCTTGCTATTTTGTTTTTATGTATTTTTGTTGAATGAAAAGATTTGAATAAAATACTAAGTGACTTGGTTAATGATTACTGAAAACTAATCAGTCAAAAACCCAATTAAACCTAGGTAGCTAGGGTAAGTCGGGTATCGAATCCACGAAGAGCATGTGGTCAGTATCGCATGACCTGTTCGACTAGTTAGACTATTTACAAAAATGTACAATGTGATTATGAAGATTGCTAATTTTTTTATAAGTTTATTTGGTTGGAAAATAAATCGGAGTGACCCGACAATTGGTATTATCTAAAACACTTGTGATTAACTAAGATTGCAACTAAATTACTAAATGATTACTAAATTGTAAGACCCAGTTTTTAATACTAGATATAATAACATTAGACTTTGCATTTCAAGCCAAATTTGGAGTTTACAAAAACTTTCAAGACTTGAAAACCATAACTATACATAATATTCACGATAATATCCGACGAAACCATATTCAAGACAGAATCTACAATTGTTTACATAGTTTTAAAAACACAAGATCAAGTGCGGAAGCGTTTGTTTGAGTGTTCGGTTCGGATACTTATGCTTGATCATCATCCTTCTACTTGAAAACCTGAAAAACTGAACATTTTAGACCAATGTTAGTATTAAGGTCTTTGGATAATAATATAATCAAAATGGTGTTTGAAGACCAATTAACGTAACCATGAATATTGAAATTCAGTTTTTGGAACTGGGTGCTACCGTAACTTACGGTAGTCACCGTAAGTTACAGTGGCTCCTGGAAGTTCGTGACCTGCCGTAAGGCAGGAGGATCCTACCGTAGCAACTTGTTTGCTACCGTAAGTTACGGTATCACCGTAACTTACGGTGGTCACTGTACATGTTTTCTTGCTTTGTTGTTGTTGTTGTTGTCATTCTATTCCCATTTTGCAGTAATTTAATCTTGAACATGATTATCACCTAACCAATGTTAGGATACTCATGTCCTGATTATTACCTGCTATCATGTTTCTCTTTCCCCATGAGGGGTCGCTTACGCAATAATCTACATGTTTAAATCCAAGGCTTCGTGTTTGTCAAACTACACTACTTGACATGTTTACCAAATCAGAACCTTAACTCTTGTATTAAGAGTTAAGTTCCTCAACTAGCTTAGCGTGTCCGCTACCCGGCTTACGCTTGGTTTATAACCATTCGTCATGTTTACTCTCAAACTTGTTTTGACCCGTTTGGATGCCGGAATTTAGGCGCCAATCAAGGTATTTCAAGAATCCTTTTCTAACACATGTTTTGACCCGTTTTTACTTGTTTGAGTCGCAAAGACACTTTCGTGACTTATTGGTCTATCTTGTTTACCATGCTTTAAACTAAGACATAAAACAAATAAATAGTCTTAATGTAACGAAACGGTAATTTCATACCTTTAGAGCACGTCTTTCCCCCGTGAATTCCCTTCGGCTTGTCCGCTTGATGATCCGGACTCTTTGCCTAGAAAATTCAGTTTACAACTGGTTTAGAACTCTTTACATGAGTATTAACGCATTATTATAAACATTCATCAAATCTGCGTTTTCATCCAAAGTTTAACATTCAAATCCCCACTTAGGCATTTCAACAAACACCTAGCGGGTCAGATTTTTACATAGTCATTACTAAGTTCATGGCTTGTTATTTACATCCAAATTCACTTCAATTAAGCAAATTGTACACACTTAAACATTCAAATTACTGAATTTCATCATACAATTCAGCTTTTCACTAGATTAAAAATTCATAATCCTAGTGTTTGTCTAGTCTTTACAATATCATAAATCACCTACAATGGTGATTGTAATTTCTTCAAGTATCATGCAATGATTTTCACAAATAATTATCTAGGGTTTAACCCTAAACATTATATTACTTCAAGATTCATTCATGCATAACATATCTAGGCTCAATTTCAGTTTTTCACCATTAACCTAAAATTCATGGCGAATCAAAACATCAAAATTATACATACCTTTTGATCCCTATGACGAGGTGATCACTAATTTGTGTTTAGAATTCGATTTGAACTTGATTTAGGCTTCCAATTTGAGCTTTTGTGATGAACTAGGGTTTGAAGCGAATCCCCTGGTCGCCCTTCTCTCTTGATCGACCAGACACCAAATTTTGGGGTGTTTGGTTTTGTTTTGGTTACTATTAGTAACTTAAGTTTCAGTTTTAACAAGTTTAAACCCTCAACTTTGATTTATCCTTAAGTTTGAGTGTTTTAACCTTATTATGAGTTATTTCAAGGCTTGTAATTAACTAGGTTAAAATTCCTAGTTTGTTGACTCTTGTTTATTTTTACTTTTAAATTTTAATATAAAGATTTATATTTTAGGGGTGTTACAAGTCCACCCCCTTTAAAAAGGGTTTCGTCCCCGAAACCGAATTACGTACCAAATAAAGTAGGGTATAGCCGTTGCATTTCTTCTTCGGATTCCCATGTGGTATCAGCACCCTTCTTGTGTTCCCATTTGACCCTTACTTGATTGATCTCTTTATTTCTTAAGGTTTTCACCTTGCGATCTAAAATCGCAATAGGTCTTACCACATAGTTTAATCTGTCATCCACCTCAATATCATCGTAGTGGACATAAGTCGTCTCATCGGCTAGACATTTCCGAAGATGTGACACATGAAAAGTGCTATGAATTCCGCTTAATTCTTCTGGTAGCTCAAGACGGTAAGCTACCTTTCCTACTCGTTCAACAATCGTAAATGGCCCGATAAATCTTAGGCTCAACTTCCCTTTCTTTCTAAACCGGATAACCCCTTTCCATGGGGACACTTTGAGCATAACTTTGTCACCGACTTGAAATTCAATTGGCCTTCTTCGTTTATCAGCATACGACTTTTGTCGATCTTGAGCTGTTTTTAAGTGAGTTCGGACCATGTCGATTTTCTCGTTTGTAGCTCGGATTATATCCGTGGGGTGCTAGCCCACGTGGACCCACTTCTCCCCAGCATACCGGGGTTCGGCATTTTCTTCCATATAACATTTCGTACGGGGCCATTCTGATACTCGCGTGATAGCTGTTGTTATATGAAAATTCGACTAAGGGTAGATGGACATCCCAACTGCCTCCAAAGTCGATTATACATGCCCGGAGCATGTCTTCCAACGTTTGTATTGTTCTTTCACTTTGTCCATCCGTCTGAGGATGGTACGCAGTGCTGATGAACAATTTGGTCCCCATTTGTTCTTGGAAATCTTGCCAGAATTTTGAAGTGAATCGGGTATCTCTATCGGACACAATGGATACCGGTACTCCATGGCGTGATATTATCTCGTTTGTGTAAACTTCTGACATCTTTTCTGACGTATAAGTCTCACGAATTGGAATGAAGTGAGCACTTTTCGTCAATCTATCCACAACTACCCATATAGCATCGAACCCACGATTCGTCTTTGGCAGTTTGGTTAATAGGTCCATCGTAATATGTTCCCATTTCCAAACCGGGATTTCTAACGGTTGGAGCTTACCGTATGGTTTTTGATGTTCCGCCTTGACTTGTAGACACGTCAAGCACTTTTCCACGTATTTCGCGATGTCTCGTTTCATTCAGGGCCACCAATAGTTTTGTTTTAAGTCTTTATACATCTTGTTCGCTCCCGGATGAATGGAATAGCGAGACTTGTGAGCTTCATCAAGTAGGAGCTTTTTAACTCCACATGTGTTAGGGACCCAAACTCTATTGAAACGCGTCTTCAAGCCGTGACTGCCTACCTCGAGATCTTTAACTTGGCCAATAATCCTTTCCTTTCTCCAGTTTTCCGTCTTTACGGCTTCATCTTGTGCTTCTCGGATTCGTTCTAGTAAGCTCGAAGTCACAATGAGCTGCAATGATCGTACCCGTATTGGGGTATAATCTGCTTTGCGGCTCAACGCATCAGCCACTACATTGGCCTTCCCGGGGTGATAATGTATTTCACAGTCGAAATCCTTGACCGTTTCCAGCCACCGCCTTTGTCTCATGTTTAATTCCTTTTGATCGAAGAAATACTTTAAACTTTTATGGTCGGTAAAGATCGTAAATTTTACCCCATACAAGTAATGCCTCCATATCTTTAAGGCAAACACCACCGCCGCCAATTCCAAGTCGTGAACCGGGTATTTCTTTTCATGAATCTTCAATTGCCTCGAGGCATAGGCGATGACCTTGCCTCATTGCATCAAAACACATCCGAGCCCCGAATGAGAAGCATCCGAGTAGACCACCATGTCATCAGTCCCTTCCGGTAATGTTAACACCGGAGCGTGGTCAACTTTTCTTTGAGCGTTTGGAAGGCTTCCTCTTGCTTAACGCCCCATACGAACTTTTCCTCCTTGCGAGTCAATTTGGTCAATGTCAAGGAAATTTTGGAGAAATCCTGTATGAATCTCCGATAATATCCCGCGAGCCCTAAAAAGCTTCGGATTTCTGAGGGGTTTCTTGGAGGGTTCCATTTTGACACAGCTTCTACCTTTGACGGATCCACTAGTACTCCATCGGCACTAATGATATGCCCAAGAAACTGCACCTCTCGTAACCAGAAGGCGCACTTAGAGAATTTTGCATACAACTTTTCTCGTCTGAGTGTCTCTAATATTTCTTGCAAATGACACACGTGCTCAGCTTCATTCTTCGAGTATACTAATATGTCATCGATAAATACAGTTACCGATTTATCTAGCATGGGTTTGCAAACCCGGTTCATGAGATCCATGAAAGCCGCGGGTGCATTAGTCAACCCAAAGGGCATTACAAGGAATTCATAATGCTCGTATCGCGTACGAAATGCTGTCTTCGGTACATCTTCCTCTTTGACTTTCAATTGGTGATAACTGTCACACCCCGGCCGCGTATAACATGCAACCGCGGCGGAAACGCCGGGGAGTGTTGTGAACAGAATTAATTTGTTTCATAACCATGGCATACAAGTTGTATTTTATTTATAAACGAAGGTGTTACATTGTCTTAGAAAGGGAGTACGGAAATCAAAACATAATTAAGCTAGTTCAAACTTCAGTTTTAGGCTCTAAGGCACAGGTCCGCCCTAGAATCATGATCATCGTCCTATGGAATAGCTCCTGAAAACACATGTGAAAGTAGGTACGTCAGCATAAAAATGCCTGTGAGATGCATAGGTTTTGTGAAAATGGGATTCATGACTTGAGTTTTAAAGAATGTTTAATAACAGTCAGTCATGAACCTTGTAATTTGTCTTGCTTTGTAAACCATTTGAAAAACGATAACATCAAAGGGTATGTATAAATAAGTGCAAGGTTAAATGAATAACCAAGTAAAATGAGTTGAATAAGATAAGTAGTTTGTGAAAATATTGTCTTGTGAAGGATATGTTATTTATGTAAAATGTAATGTGTCTAAACTGAAATGACTTAGATAACGCCACGATATGTAATATTATACAAACGTTTATATATAGGAAGTACCAGCGGCGTATCCACCATGTTTGTATCATATTACATACGCCACGTTACTTAGATCATTTACCCAAACCAATCCACCATGTAAATTGTTCATGTGTAAACCAAATGTCAAGTGTTATTGTAAACCATGTCAAATGTTTATGTTCAAATGTAAACCACCAATGTGTATGTCAATGTCGACGTGTTTATGTTCAATGTAAATCATGTAATGTGAAATCCCAAAATGTACCATGTATGGTAAGCGAAATGTATCAACTTAAACCATATGCACAAAACAAGTCGTTGAAGTAAAACGTGGTTTAAATCAACGTTATGTTCTGCGGGAAATGCATGCTCTATTGATATTAACATTTATGTGGTATTGTAAACTATGCATACATCCAAGCCTTGAGACTGCGGCGATAAACCCTTAAACAAATTAAAGGTTTATCTAAGTTATGTATATCGAATTCGGTCATTCCTTCCAGTCCTATCAAACCCAGGACTTCAGGAATGGGAGTTGTCAATTCCTATGGTACCACTACCTACTAACGAACGGCGTAGCTAATGTTAATGAATGTATTGTCCCATGTTAAACAAACCAAATGTCATAACAAAATGAAGGCATGTGCCCATATGCTGAGTAAACATATGCAGCAGAAATGTTCATGTAAATCAATGTGTCCATATGCTGAGTAAACATATGCAACAGAAATGTTCATGTAAATCAATGTGTCCATATGCTGAGTAAACATATGCAACAGAAATGTTTATGTAAATCAATGTGTCCATATGCTGAGTAAACATATGCAACAGAAATGTTCATGTAAATCAATGTGTCCATATGCTGAGTAAACATATGCAACCGAAAATGTAATGTAAATCAATGTACTAAGTACGCACACAATGGGCATACATAACATAAAATGTAATGAAATCGTGTACTATAATGTACTAACAACATAGCAGGCATATGATGTGGAAACATGGAAAGCATGAATGTAACAGATAGGCACATGTGTTTCACCCCAAAACAGTTTGGAAAAACAGTAAAAGATGGGGTTCTATGTACTCACCTGAGATTGCTTTGAGTTCCTTGTATAATAACCAGATAATGCTAAAGATCACGGAATATCAACGGCACCTAATAGGTAGCTTATGTTAATATACCGGACCAAATCGGAAGGATCGGACAGTACGCGGGTTCGTAAACCAAACGAGTATGGAGACTTGTGTAATATGGTTTAACAAAGCCTACATACTAAAATGAAACTTAACCTAAGTGCTTACGGTCCATCACGACCCGTTTAGGTAGCTTATGCCACCTTACGCGTCGTTCGCGTAGAACGCGTCTGGAACGCCTAACATCGTGACCACAAGGTATAACCTCGGAAGGTTATAGCTATGGTCACCTAATGTGTTTGGTCAGGTCCTAATGACCGACAAAATGGGTCGGGTTCGAAAGCATAAGCGATGGTTTAGATCGCTTACCTTACGACCCTATATAAGCACTAAACTAAAAGTGGCGAGCTAAGCATGTTAGAACATGCTTAACTAAGTTTGAAAACAGGTTTGACATCAAAACAAACGGCTTTGATGCTCACGAGTAGTTTGGTTACAAAATATGCAAGAATGCACATTTTGGCCGAAACTACGACTCGTCACTGAGCCTAGATAACGTGGTGATCAGTAGGTATGGTCACTATGGACCATAACCATCGTGATCACGCTCACGTTATGAAGTTCCATGAACTTCGCATCGACCATAAGCTGGTCAATGCAGAAAGTCAACAAAACGTTGACTTTCGGACTCGAAAAGCGAATAAAAGAGCGAAAGAAGACTTACGGAGGGTCCCCGAGTGCAAATCAAGATCAAACAGCTCAGGTATGAAACAATGGTTTCAACTTAGAGCTTTAGGATCTGATTTTGTGATTTTTACACTAAAGGGGGGGGGTATTTATAGGAAAAGTGGAACCGTTAGGATCGTTTTATCGAATATCGTGCCTTGATCTCGTGCGTACATGTGTCCAGTGGATAAGTTCAGTGAACTTGACCCTTGGCCCTTCATTTGGGTGAAAAGGCATCGCCCTTTGATCGAACGAAAGGCCAGATTCTGCATTAAATGCAAAATCTTTCTGTCAGACATCCCCACGCGGCCCGCCTCATATTTGGGCAAAACTCACGCGGGCCGCCTGGCCCTCTCTGATCTGCACCACTTGCAGAATTTACACTTTTGGTCCCTGTTGCGTGTTTAAGCTATTTCCAGCCCTTCTAAGACCTGTAAAGCCATCTTTAAGGCCCTAAAATGATGCCTAAACATTGTGGACATGAAACATGCCCAAAAATATGTCGGATGTCGGTTCGTTTGGCCGTACGATCGCGATGTTCGCTTAATTACGACGGAATGCGCATAAGCGTGAAAGACGATCCAAATGACGCGACGAATGGATTTTTCTCATGCCAAACACTAAGGCATAATATAAGGATGCTTACATAAATTTTTGGATGTCCGGATGTATTCAGAACGTAAGTTATGCGCGAAAGTGCAAACTTAGGCACTTTTTGACACTTTTAGTCCCTGAATGATCCAAAAGTTTGTTTTAGCATACCAAACCTCTCAAAGCCTATTTCTAAGCTATGTAAAGGATATTTATGGTATGTTTAACTTATGGACATGTTCCGGAATGTTCGTTACAGTTCAAATTGGCATACTTTCGCAGTTTGTCAAGTTTAGTCCCTTTAAGCGAATTAACTTGTTTTTGCTATACCAAAGCCTTCAAAACTTATTTCTAAGTTATGTAAAGGTTATTTAAGGTACGTTGAGTATATGTTGATGTTCCGGAGTATTTTTCGCATTAAACTGAGTACGTTTACGCACTAGTTAGCGTATAACTCTCCAGAAAGCGATGTAGAGTTTGGAATTGAATAAAAGTCAAAACATGAAAAATGTAAAACACAATGAAACAAACATTGGGATCAAATTACATTATTTTATTGATAATTGAACTGTTTACAATGATTACAAGCACAATTGTTACAGTCTCCCCTACTTGTGGAAATTTCGTCCCGAAATTTATTTAGAGGAAACTGATGGAAAAAGATGCGGATATTTTGCCTTCATTTGGTCTTCACGTTCCCAAGTAAACTCGGGTCCACGTTTAGATTCCCAACGAACCTTGACCAAAGGAATGCGCTTGCGTTTGAGCCACTTGACTTCACGTTCCATGAATTCTACCGGTTTCTCAACAAATTTCAGTGTTTTATCAACACGAATTTCATCAAGCGGTATGTGGAGGTTCTCATCGGCTAAACACCTCTTGAGATTGGATACGTGAAAGGTTGGATGAACATTTCCAAGTTCAGGAGGTAACTCAAGTCTGTAGGCTACCTTACCGATTCTTTCGACGATCTTGAATGGTCCAACATATCTAGGCGCAAGTTTTCCTTTCTTTCCAAACCTGATCACACCTTTCCAAGGTGAGACCTTAAGTAATACACGATCACCGACTTGAAAATCCAAGGGTTTGCGTTTTAGGTCCGCGTAATTCTTCTGACGGCTTCTAGCTGTCTGAAGGTTATCGCGTACTTTCTTTACCTTATCTGTTGTCTCTAAATTGAGGGCAGGTCTAGTAAGTTGAGCCTCGCCAATCTCATTCCAGCAGACTGGTGAACGACATTTTCGACCATAGAGAGCCTCGAAAGGAGCCATGTTGATGCTGGAGTGATAACTGTTGTTGTAGGAGAATTCAAT
Source organism: Helianthus annuus (assembly GCF_002127325.2). Taxonomy (NCBI): domain Eukaryota; kingdom Viridiplantae; phylum Streptophyta; class Magnoliopsida; order Asterales; family Asteraceae; genus Helianthus; species Helianthus annuus. Next base: position 140,122,201 of record NC_035446.2, on the reverse strand, counting down.
CAATGGAAGATGTGAATCCCAACTACCACCAAAGTCTATCACACAAGCTCTAAGCATATCCTCCAGTGTCTGGATTGTTCTTTCAGATTGACCATCCGTTTGCGGATGATAAGCTGTGCTCAGATTAAGTTGGGACCCCATAGCAGATTGCATGGTTCTCCAAAAATGAGAAGTGAAACGAGCATCTCTGTCAGAAATGATGTTCAAAGGAACACCATGTCGAGCTACGATTTCATCCACGTAGATTTGAGCAAGTCTGTCAGCTGAATAATCCTCACGGATTGGCAAGAAATATGCTGACTTGGTAAGACGATCAACGACTACCCAGATGGCATCGTGACCTTTCTTTGTGCACGGGAGTTTAGTAATGAAATCCATAGTAATGTTTTCCCATTTCCAAACTGGGATCTCTGGTTGTTCCAATAAGCCAGAAGGACGCTGATGTTCAGCCTTAACCTTAAGACAAGTAAGGCATTTGGATACGTATAAGGCAATGTCTTTCTTCATACCAGGCCACCAATACTGAATACGAAGATCCTTATACATCTTATCTGAGCCAGGATGAATAGAATAACGAGACTTATGGGCTTCATCCATAAGCAAGGTACGGAGATTATCTTGGCTTGGGACCCACAAACGGTCCATGAAATAATACGATCCATTGTCTTTCAATTCAAGAGCAGGTGTTATGTGATAAGGAAATTCCTTATCCATTAAACCTTGTGAAACACAAGTTTGTTGAGCCTGAGAAATACGGGCTTGGATATCGGTTTGAATAACAGATTGGACACGTACACAATGAAGCTTAGTACGTTCCTTGCGACTCAATGCATCGGCTACAACATTCGCCTTACCAGGATGGTAGCGAATCTCGCAGTCGTAGTCGTTTAGAAGTTCGACCCAACGTCTTTGTCTCATGTTGAGTTCTTTCTGGTTGAAGATATGTTGAAGACTTTTGTGGTCTGTGAAAACCACACATTTTGTGCCGTACAAATAGTGTCTCCAGATTTTGAGAGCGAAGACAACTGCACCCAACTCAAGATCATGAGTGGTGTAGTTCTTCTCATGTATCTTCAATTGCCTTGATGCGTATGCTATGACTTTGTTTCTTTGCATCAGGATGCAGCCAAGTCCTAATTTAGATGCGTCGCAACAAACGACGAAATCATCGTTGCCCTCAGGCAATGTTAGGACAGGCGCATTGCAAAGCTTTTGTTTCAAAGTCTGAAACGCTTCCTCTTGTTTGACTCCCCAATCAAATGGCTTGTTCTTCTGAGTTAGAGCAGTTAGAGGAACTGCAATCTTTGAGAAGTTTTCAATGAAGCGGCGGTAATAACCCGCTAGACCAAGAAAAGAACGAACTTCAGTAGGGGTAGTAGGTGTATCCCAATCCTTAATCGCACTGATCTTGGAGTGATCTACATGAATACCTTGTTCGTTGACAATATGTCCTAAGAATTGAACCTCTTTAAGCCAGAATTCACACTTGGAGAATTTGGCGAAAAGTTGTTCTTTCTTTAGGAGTTCCAATGTAAGACGAAGATGTTGCTCATGATCAGCTCGCGTCTTAGAATATATCAAAATGTCGTCAATGAAAACGATGATGAACTTATCTAAATAAGGCTTGCAGACCCTATTCATTAAGTCCATGAAAACAGCAGGAGCATTAGTCAAACCGAATGGCATGACTGTGAACTCGTAATGTCCATAACGAGTACGGAACGCTGTCTTGGGAATGTCTTCTTCATGTACACGAAGCTGATGATATCCAGATCGTAGATCAATCTTTGAAAAGTAAGATGCGCCTTGTAATTGATCGAAGAGATCATCAATGCGGGGTAGGGGATATCGATTTTTGATGGTAAGCTTGTTAAGCTCACGATAATCGATACACATCCTAAAAGATCCATCCTTCTTCTTTACAAAGAGAACGGGAGCACCCCAAGGTGAAAAGCTAGGACGGATAAAACCTTTGTCGGAGAGTTCCTGCAGCTGTTTAGACAACTCTTGCATCTCGGACGGTGCAAGACGATATGGAGCTCTGGCAACGGGATTTGCACCAGGTACGAGATCAATACGGAACTCGACTTGGCGTGCTGGAGGTAGACCAGGTAAGTCTTCAGGGAATACTTCGGAATAATCCCGAACGACAGGAATATCTGGAATAGACTTACCCTTGCCTTTATCTGCTGTAACATGTGCTAAGAAAGCCACATAGTGCTTTCGCAGATACTTCCGTGCTTTAAAGCAAGACATGAGTTTGAGACCACCGGCAGGCTTCTCACCACGAACTTGTAGGATCTCGCCTGTCGACAGCGGTATACGAACAATCTTCTCAGAACAAACTATCTCTGCGCGATGTTTAGATAACCAATCCATTCCCACAATAACGTCGAAGCTTCCAAGTTGCATTGGCGTGAGGTCGATAGGAAAAATATGGTCGTTAAGGTTCAACTGGCAGTTGCGCAGAACAGAATTTAGAACAATGGGTTCACCACTGGCAACCTCTACTGTCAAAGGTTTACCTAGTTTCGTTCTAGACACGCGAAGCATTGTCTCAAAAGACAATGACACAAAGCTCTTGTCGGCACCCGAATAAAAAAGAACAGATGCTGGCTGATTATTAATAAAGAACGTACCGTTCACCACCTCGTTGTCTGCTTGTGCTTCTTGTGCATTCATGTTAAAGACTCGACCTCGAGCCGGTGCCGGATTCTGGTTTGCATTCTGGTTCTGGTTGGCTAGTCTCGGACACCGATTTCTGTAGTGGGTCAGATCCCCACAGTTATAACATGCACCTGGTGGGTAGTTTGGTCGTGCAGCCTGACCCTGTTGTTGAGCAACCTGTTGAGCAGGGTTCTGGACTGCGTGATTCTGAGCAAACCGACAAACATCGGCAAGATGACCCGACTTCCCACAGTTAGTACAGAAACGTCACTGATATTGTGGTTGGTGGTGACTGTTGCATCGATTGCACAAAGGTGCATTTCCTGAATAGGGTTTCTTGGCTGGAGGCTGTGCGGCTTGGTTGGGAGCTGCCTGGTTAGCTTGGGCAGTGACAGCAAAATTTTGGGAAGCCTTACGCTTCCTTGACCCCCTTGAGGAACCAGAGTCCTTTCCCTTCTTGTTCTGACCTTTCTTACTATCCTCCTTGTCAGCCGACTGTTTCTTGCCCTTGTCGCCCTTCCTGTGTAGTTTATTCTTTCGGATCTGCGACTCAGTCAACGTCGCCGATAACTCGATTGCCTGACGGAGTGTGGTAGGGTTGCTACCAGTAAGAATGTCTTGTCCTGAGTCAGGTAGACCGTCGATGTACCTTTTGATGGCCTTATCGAGTGGGGTAACCATAGTTGGGCAAAGAAGACTCAACTCCTCAAACCTATCTGTATAAGCCCTGTGCTCACCACTATCTTGCCTCAAAACATCAAATTCCTTCTCCAACGCTCGTTGTTCATGACGAGGACAAAACTCCCTCATCATAAGAGCTCTCAGTTGAGCCCATGTCTGAGCTAGAGCAACTTCTGCACCTTGATCTCTCATAACCCCATTCCACCATGTAAGAGCCCTCTTCTGAAACACGCTCGAAGAAAACTCGACCTTGCGATTATCCGGACACTGCACATGGCGAAAAGTGTTCTCGATGCTCTCGAACCACTGAAGAAGCCCAGTTGCTCCCTCAGAACCACTAAACTTGAGTGGCTTAGCTGAGCTAAAATCCTTGTATTTGCATGTACCATTGTTGTTGTTGGCCTGGTTCCATTGAGCAAAGAGATTCGGAAATTGAGCAGCCATCTGCTGCGCAATAATCTCCGCCAGCTCGGCAGTAGCTATCTGGTTGTCGCGTCGAGGAGGCATTCTAGAAGAGAAAAACATGAAATGAAACGAGTGAGATGATTGGATGAAGAGAATGAGATGAAGCAAAAGCAATCAAAAGCAAAGATGGCGGTTATGCATCGCAAAGCAAATAAGCGACGTGAAATGTCTAGTCAAGGTAAATGGGTCGGAATTAGTGTATCGCGAAGACATGCTCGCCTATAAGTGAACGCTCACCCCAAGAGTTCCCAGGTAAGAGTGACTGGTCCGATTATGTGGATTTGTACGAACACTCTAGCCTTAGACAGAAAACCCAGGGTACAGGCATTCACTCTTCCAGTTCGCACGTGTTCACACTATTAACCCAAAACTTTGACGGGATTTTTGAAATCCATAGAGGTTCAAAACCATATAACAGAGGGTTCAAAACCTTATAATAGAGGGTTCAAAACCTAGTAATCAATCATCCTAGAACAGATGATTAATTTTCGAAGCGGATTCGGAACCGAAGTTCCCGTTGTGGTTATCACCTAAGGATAGGTGATGTGCATGTTTTAAACTCTAAACACAAGATAACTTGTGTTAGGGTCCTAAAGTTATAGTCTAGGTCAAAGCATTACTAATAACCTAGTTCCCTATAACCATTGGCTCTGATACCAACTCTTCTGTCACACCCCGGCCGCGTATAACATGCAACCGCGGCGGAAACGCCGGGGAGTGTTGTGAACAGAATTAATTTGTTTCATAACCATGGCATACAAGTTGTATTTTATTTATAAACGAAGGTGTTACATTGTCTTAGAAAGGGAGTACGGAAATCAAAACATAATTAAGCTAGTTCAAACTTCAGTTTTAGGCTCTAAGGCACAGGTCCGCCCTAGAATCATGATCATCGTCCTATGGAATAGCTCCTGAAAACACATGTGAAAGTAGGCACGTCAGCATAAAAATGCCTGTGAGATGCATAGGTTTTGTGAAAATGGGATTCATGACTTGAGTTTTAAAGAATGTTTAATAACAGTCAGTCATGAACCTTGTAATTTGTCTTGCTTTGTAAACCATTTGAAAAACGATAACATCAAAGGGTATGTATAAATAAGTGCAAGGTTAAATGAATAACCAAGTAAAATGAGTTGAATAAGATAAGTAGTTTGTGAAAATATTGTCTTGTGAAGGATATGTTATTTATGTAAAATGTAATGTGTCTAAACTGAAATGACTTAGATAACGCCACGATATTTAATATTATACAAACATTTATATATAGGAAGTACCAGCGGCGTATCCACCATGTTTGTATCATATTACATACGCCACGTTACTTAGATCATTTACCCAAACCAATCCACCATGTAAATTGTTCATGTGTAAACCAAATGTCAAGTGTTATTGTAAACCATGTCAAATGTTTATGTTCAAATGTAAACCACCAATGTGTATGTCAATGTCGACGTGTTTATGTTCAATGTAAATCATGTAATGTGAAATCCCAAAATGTATCATGTATGGTAAGCGAAATGTATCAACTTAAACCATATGCACAAAACAAGTCGTTGAAGTAAAACGTGGTTTAAATCAACGTTATGTTCTGCGGGAAATGCATGCTCTATTGATATTAACATTTATGTGGTATTGTAAACTATGCATACATCCAAGCCTTGAGACTGCGGCGATAAACCCTTAAACAAATTAAAGGTTTATCTAAGTTATGTATATCGAATTCGGTCATTCCTTCCAGTCCTATCAAACCCAGGACTTCAGGAATGGGAGTTGTCAATTCCTATGGTACCACTACCTACTAACGAACGGCGTAGCTAATGTTAATGAATGTATTGTCCCATGTTAAACAAACCAAATGTCATAACAAAATGAAGGCATGTGCCCATATGCTGAGTAAACATATGCAGCAGAAATGTTCATGTAAATCAATGTGTCCATATGCTGAGTAAACATATGCAACAGAAATGTTCATGTAAATCAATGTGTCCATATGCTGAGTAAACATATGCAACAGAAATGTTTATGTAAATCAATGTGTCCATATGCTGAGTAAACATATGCAACAGAAATGTTCATGTAAATCAATGTGTCCATATGCTGAGTAAACATATGCAACCGAAAATGTAATGTAAATCAATGTACTAAGTACGCACACAATGGGCATACATAACATAAAATGTAATGAAATCGTATACTATAATGTACTAACAACATAGCAGGCATATGATGTGGAAACATGGAAAGCATGAATGTAACAGATAGGCACATGTGTTTCACCCCAAAACAGTTTGGAAAAACAGTAAAAGATGGGGTTCTATGTACTCACCTGAGATTGCTTTGAGTTCCTTGTATAATAACCAGATAATGCTAAAGATCACGGAATATCAACGGCACCTAATAGGTAGCTTATGTTAATATACCGGACCAAATCGGAAGGATCGGACAGTACGCGGGTTCGTAAACCAAACGAGTATGGAGACTTGTGTAATATGGTTTAACAAAGCCTACATACTAAAATGAAACTTAACCTAAGTGCTTACGGTCCATCACGACCCGTTTAGGTAGCTTATGCCACCTTACGCGTCGTTCGCGTAGAACGCGTCTGGAACGCCTAACATCGTGACCACAAGGTATAACCTCGGAAGGTTATAGCTATGGTCACCTAATGTGTTTGGTCAGGTCCTAATGACCGACAAAATGGGTCGGGTTCGAAAGCATAAGCGATGGTTTAGATCGCTTACCTTACGACCCTATATAAGCACTAAACTAAAAGTGGCGAGCTAAGCATGTTAGAACATGCTTAACTAAGTTTGAAAACAGGTTTGACATCAAAACAAACGGCTTTGATGCTCACGAGTAGTTTGGTTACAAAATATGCAAGAATGCACATTTTGGCCGAAACTACGACTCGTCACTGAGCCTAGATAACGTGGTGATCAGTAGGTATGGTCACTATGGACCATAACCATCGTGATCACGCTCACGTTATGAAGTTCCATGAACTTCGCATCGACCATAAGCTGGTCAATGCAGAAAGTCAACAAAACGTTGACTTTCGGACTCGAAAAGCGAATAAAAGAGCGAAAGAAGACTTACGGAGGGTCCCCGAGTGCAAATCAAGATCAAACAGCTCAGGTATGAAACAATGGTTTCAACTTAGAGCTTTAGGATCTGATTTTGTGATTTTTACACTAAAGGGGGGGGGGTATTTATAGGAAAAGTGGAACCGTTAGGATCGTTTTATCGAATATCGTGCCTTGATCTCGTGCGTACATGTGTCCAGTGGATAAGTTCAGTGAACTTGACCCTTGGCCCTTCATTTGGGTGAAAAGGCATCGCCCTTTGATCGAACGAAAGGCCAGATTCTGCATTAAATGCAAAATCTTTCTGTCAGACATCCCCACGCGGCCCGCCTCATATTTGGGCAAAACTCACGCGGGCCGCCTGGCCCTCTCTGATCTGCACCACTTGCAGAATTTACACTTTTGGTCCCTGTTGCGTGTTTAAGCTATTTCCAGCCCTTCTAAGACCTGTAAAGCCATCTTTAAGGCCCTAAAATGATGCCTAAACATTGTGGACATGAAACATGCCCAAAAATATGTCGGATGTCGGTTCGTTTGGCCGTACGATCGCGATGTTCGCTTAATTACGACGGAATGCGCATAAGCGTGAAAGACGATCCAAATGACGCGACGAATGGATTTTTCTCATGCCAAACACTAAGGCATAATATAAGGATGCTTACATAAATTTTTGGATGTCCGGATGTATTCAGAACGTAAGTTATGCGCGAAAGTGCAAACTTAGGCACTTTTTGACACTTTTAGTCCCTGAATGATCCAAAAGTTTGTTTTAGCATACCAAACCTCTCAAAGCCTATTTCTAAGCTATGTAAAGGATATTTATGGTATGTTTAACTTATGGACATGTTCCGGAATGTTCGTTACAGTTCAAATTGGCATACTTTCGCAGTTTGTCAAGTTTAGTCCCTGTAAGCGAATTAACTTGTTTTTGCTATACCAAAGCCTTCAAAACTTATTTCTAAGTTATGTAAAGGTTATTTAAGGTACGTTGAGTATATGTTGATATTCCGGAGTATTTGTCGCATTAAACTGAGTACGTTTACGCACTAGTTAGCGTATAACTCTCCAGAAAGCGATGTAGAGTTTGGAATTGAATAAAAGTCAAAACATGAAAAATGTAAAACACAATGAAACAAACATTGGGATCAAATTACATTATTTTATTGATAATTGAACTGTTTACAATGATTACAAGCACAATTGTTACAATAACCCAACCTAAGATCTATCTTGGAAAAACAACTTGCTCCCTGTAGCTGGTCGAACAAATCATCAATTCTTGGGAGTGGGTATCGATTCTTCACTGTGAGTTTGTTTAACTCTCGGTAATCGATACACATGCGCATACTGCGATCCTTCTTTTTCACGAATAAGATTGGTGCGCCCCATGGAGACACACTCGGTCGGATAAACCCCTTGTCGAGAAATTCCTGGATTTGAGACATCAATTCTTGTAACTCCGACGGTGCAAGTCGATATGGCGCCTTGGCCACGGGTTTTGCGCCCGGAATCAACTCGATTCCGAGCTCTACCTCCCGTTCTGGTGGTATCCCCGGTAGTTCTTCCGGGAACACATCTTCATAATCACGTACCACCGATACATCTCCTATTTTGAGGGGTTCTTTTTCCGTTTCGCTTGCGTATACCATAAAGGCCTTGCATCCATGTTTCATAAATTTATGGGCTTCTAGTATTGAGCACAGCACCGGGTTACCTCCTTTTTTGCCGTATATCGTAACTTGCTTTGCGCTAGGAGACGTTAGTTTAATTTCCTTTCGGAAACAAACTACCTTCGCATGGTATCGAGATAGCCAATCCATCCCCACGATCACTTGGAATTCTCCCATCGACATCGGAATCAAGTCTATTGTGTATTCTTCGTTATCGATGCTCATTTTACAGTTTTCACATACATCACAAACAATAAAGCTCTTGTTATTACCTATCTCTACTTCTAAAGGCATAGGTAACTTTATTTATGGGCTTCTAGTATTGAGCACAGCACCGGGTTACCTCCTTTTTCACCGTATATCGTAACTTGCTTTCCGCTAGGAGATGTTAGTTTAATTTCCTTTCGGAAACAAACTACCTTCGCATGGTATTGAGATAGCCAATCCATCCCCACGATCAGTTGGAATTCCCCCATCGACATCGGAATCAAGTCTATTGTGTATTCTTCGTTATCGATGCTCATTTTACAGTTTTCACATACATCACAAACAATAAAGCTCTTGTTATTACCTATCTCTACTTCTAAAGGCATAGGTAACTTTGTTAGAACAAATGAAGGATGTCGAATAAATCCATATGAAATAAAGGATTTATTCGCACCCGTATCAAATAACACACGTGCGGGAATCGAGTTTATAGTAAATATACCTGAGACCACGTCAGGTTCGACCTTTGCTTCAGCAGCGGTCAATTGGAAAGATCTTGCTTTTGTTTTCGGGGCTTCACCTTTCTAGTCTTGCCCATTTTTCTTTCCAACCAATTCCGGGCATTCGGATCTTTTGTGACCCGTTCGATAACAGTTGTAACAAACAGTCACTTTCTCCGGACATGATATAACCATGTGTCCCGTTTTTCGGCATATGGGACAAGGCTTATCTTTGAAGCGACATTCGCCCTTATGATTCTTCCCACAAATTTTGCAACTTGGTGTACTACCTTTTGTATCCGACTTCTTCGCTATTTCATTCATTCGTGCTTTCTTGTTAGGGCTTGGGTTTATATCTTGTGCCCTTCGTTCACCCCGTTCTATGCTCTTTTTCAATTCGATCTCCCTTTCCCGAGCAGCATTGATGATCTCGGTAAGGGTCTCGTACTTTGAAGGGGTTATGAACTCTCTATACTCTGCACTCAGCATGTTATGGTAATAGTAGACCTTTTGTTCTTCATTCGTGACCAAATCATCACAGAACTTCATCTTGTCCATAAACATCCCCGTGATCTTGTCTATGGATTCACCCTTGTGTCTGAGTTGCATGAACTCTTCCTTGATTCTATTTATGACCGCTTTGGGACTATGGTGTTTAAGAAACGGCGTCTTAAACTCCTCCCATGTCATGGCCTTAGCCGCTTCACTTCCAATCTCTTTCTTTTTGTTATCCCACAGTCTTTCGCTTGACCTCTTAATTGACCCGTACCATAGGCTACGTAGTCATTTTCGTCACAATGAGTTCTCTCGAATACCCCTTCGATGTCACTTAGCCATCGTTGGCACACAATTGGATCAACCTCTCCATTATATATGGGTGGTTTACATGCCATGAATTCCTTGTATGAACAAGGCTTTCGTCCTCCAGGTTTTTCCTTTGCTAGGTTTGAATTATCTTCTAGCTTCTTGATTCTCTCGTCTACTATTGATAAAACTGTGTTTTGAATTTTATCAATGAAGTCCGACAAACTGTTTTCAATCGCCTTTCCAACCTCTTCGGCAATCACTACCCTCATTTGTTCGGTGACTCTTGGCACCGCATCATCGTTATCTCCGTCCGCCATCTTTAATACTGAAATGTTTACGTAGATAGTTAAACATTCAATTTATAACACATGCTTTACTTGTTTTGATTCAATCAAGTTTCCAACTTGATTCAATCATTCTTGTTTCATGCATTTCTTGTATTTGAATGAGCTTACACACTCTTTACATGCATAATTTATTCATGATTTATTTCTATATTTTCTAAATCTATTTAAACTATTAACTCTTACCGGATGCTTGATCAAGCTTGAACCGAACACTTTATTGGCAACCCTGAGCTCTGATTACCAACTTGTAAGACCCAGTTTTTAATACTAGATATAATAACATTAGACTTTGCATTTCAAGCCAAATTTGGAGTTTACAAAAACTTTCAAGACTTGAAAACCATAACTATACATAATATTCAAGATAATATCCTACGAGACCATATTCAAGACAGAATCTACAATTGTTTACATAGTTTTAAAAACACAAGATCAAGTGCGGAAGCGTTTGTTTGAGTGTTCGGTTCGGATACTTATGCTTGATCATCATCCTTCTACTTGAAAACCTGAAAAACTGAACATTTTAGACCAATGTTAGTATTAAGGTCTTTGGATAATAATATAATCAAAATGGTGTTTGAAGACCAATTAACGTAACCATGAATATTGAAATTCAGTTTTTGGAACTGGGTGCTACCGTAACTTACGGTAGTCACCGTAAGTTACAGTGGCTCCTGGAAGTTCGTGACCTGCTGTAAGGCAGGAGGATCCTACCGTAGCAACTTGTTTGCTACCGTAAGTTACGGTATCACCGTAACTTACGGTGGTCACTGTACATGTTTTCTTGCTTTGTTGTTGTTGTTGTTGTCATTCTATTCCCATTTTGCAGTAATTTAATCTTGAACATGATTATCACCTAACCAATGTTAGGATACTCATGTCCTGATTATTACCTGCTATCATGTTTCTCTTTCCCCATGAGGGGTCGCTTACGCAATAATCTACATGTTTAAATCCAAGGCTTCGTGTTTGTCAAACTACACTACTTGACATGTTTACCAAATCAGAACCTTAACTCTTGTATTAAGAGTTAAGTTCCTCAACTAGCTTAGCGTGTCCGCTACCCGGCTTACGCTTGGTTTATAACCATTCGTCATGTTTACTCTCAAACTTGTTTTGACCCGTTTGGATGCCGGAATTTAGGCGCCAATCAAGGTATTTCAAGAATCCTTTTCTAACACATGTTTTGACCCGTTTTTACTTGTTTGAGTCGCAAAGACACTTTCGTGACTTATTGGTCTATCTTGTTTACCATGCTTTAAACTAAGACATAAAACAAATAAATAGTCTTAATGTAACGAAACGGTAATTACCTTTAGAGCACGCCTTTCCCCCGTGAATTCCCTTCTGCTTGTCCGCTTGATGATCCGGACTCTTTGCCTAGAAAATTCAGTTTACAATTGGTTTAGAACTCTTTACATGAGTATTAACGCATTATTATAAACATTCATCAAATCTGCGTTTTCATCCAAAGTTTAACATTCAAATCCCCACTTAGGCATTTCAACAAACACCTAGCGGGTCAGATTTTTACATAGTCATTACTAAGTTCATGGCTTGTTATTTACATCCAAATTCACTTCAATTAAGCAAATTGTACACACTTAAACATTCAAATTACTGAATTTCATCATACAATTCAGCTTTTCACTAGATTAAAAATTCATAATGCTAGTGTTTGTCTAGTCTTTACAATATCATAAATCACCTACAATGGTGATTGTAATTTCTTCAAGTATCATGCAATGATTTTCACAAATAATTATCTAGGGTTTAACCCTAAACATTATATTACTTCAAGATTCATTCATGCATAACATATCTAGGCTCAATTTCAGTTTTTCACCATTAACCTAGAATTCATGGTGAATCAAAACATTAAAATTATACATACCTTTTGATCCCTATGACGAGGTGATCACTAATTTGTGTTTAGAATTCGATTTGAACTTGATTTAGGCTTCCAATTTGAGCTTTTGTGACGAACTAGGGTTTGAAGCGAATCCCCTGGTCGCCCTTCTCTCTTGATCGACCAGACACCAAATTTTGGGGTGCTTGGTTTTGTTTTGGTTACTATTAGTAACTTAAGTTTCAGTTTTAACAAGTTTAAACCCTCAACTTTGATTTATCCTTAAGTTTGAGTGTTTTAACCCTATTATGAGTTATTTCAAGGCTTGTAATTAACTAGGTTAAAATTCCTAGTTGGTTGACTCTTGTTTATTTTTACTTTTTACTTTTAAATTTTAATATAAAGATTTATATTTTAGGGGTGTTACATAATTGATTAAAACAAAGAATTAGAGACAAGTTCCACACCCGGTTCGATTATTGCAAGACTTAGGGTTCCTACATGTTTTAACTTGATTCAATTGCATATAGTGATTAACGGATTACTATCACGAAGCTTAGGTGCCAATTGCTATCAACGTCATAGACAACGGACCGTAATGCACTTCGTTACCTCGGACATGTAAATCCTAACCTAAGATAAGGTATAAGTGCACAAATTCATTTCGCAAAGTCAAATTTTATAATCATTCGACAATTCACAAATTCAATTCAAATGCACGACAATTATCAAAGGGTTCAAATACTAAACGAATTGTCACAAAATCAAATCAAAATACAAATGCATAAACCCTAGAATTCTTACAACAATCTACACCGGGGTGAAACCGACGAGACTAGCCGCTCATGGTTGAATGGACGCGATCACCGGATGACGAGCACGAACATGGCGCCATGACCTTGAGTCTTGGAGGAATGATGGAGGGTAGGTGTTAGGGTTTGGTGGAGAATCGATTGGGGATGATGGTAGAGGGTTTGATGATGATGGTGAAGGTGATTCGGATGTTCGAGATGATGGATAGGTGAATGGTTAGGGTTAGAGGTGAGGGAGAGTAGTGTGGTGTGGTGTTAGAGATGGGTTAGGGATGAAAAAGATGATCAAGAATGGTTCCAAGATGGTGTTTTCAGCTTCCCCAACTCGTAACCCCCGAAAATTGGTCAAACGAAACCTTGCAACCCGTCCCTAAACATTAAAACACAAATTTCGCGACACGGTAATCGGGAGGGCGTCGCCGACGGCCATTTAGGGCGTCCCCGACGCCCCCTGTAAATGCAGATTTCCTGATTTCTTGTTTTCTTCATAACTTCTTCGTTATAGCTCCGTTTTACTCACCGTTTTCGCCCACGTACTTGTAATTCAGCCCTCTATCATGCCATCTTCCAATATATTCATTTTAAATCCATTAACATTCCTCAAAACACATCCAATATTCGTGATTAACCCAGTTTTGTTCATTTCACATCCCCGGTTGATCCGATTCGCGTCCTGGTGCTCCGTTTAGCTCCCGATTAGCTCCTTAAACTCTTTTAGACCTGTAAAACACAAATCTCATTAAAAGTAGGCTATTCAAGATTAAAATCTATGTAAAAACATCAACTTAAGCACAAACGATCACCGGTTTTCGACCACGTATCAGAACCACACCCCACCATTGGGGGAAGTTGGTAAGTTGGAAGTGAGGGTGATGTGACATCTATGTAGACTTAGGGAAGAGGGAACCACACCCCATAATATTAGGAGTTGGGACATTGTCTTCTCATTGTTGATTAGTCATGCTTAATTTTTGAACACCTTTTCGTTTAGGAGCCATAATTGAAAATTCAATCAATATGTGAATGTACACTGGACTTGAAAATTTAAAGATTATACGTAAAACCTTTTTAAATTAATAAATTACTAACTTATCGATATAATAGTATCTCGCTAAATTAATGAGATATATCTGCACCAACATTATTAATTTATAGAGGTTTTATTGTATTCTAATATGTTACAGTAGACTATTGTGAGATGAATCGTATCTTTTTACACTACATTATATACTAGGAGTAAGGTTAACATACAAAAAGCCTTATCATACATCACGTAGGAGACAATGGTAACCGTTGGATCAGGTGTATAATCACGCATGGGACCACATAATCACACATGGGACCACATAATCACGCATGGGACCACATAATCACGCATGGGACTATAATCACGCACGTTCTATGATAATAACGCACGTTATATTTTTTGTCATGTATGTTAATGTAGGTTAAGCCTTGAAGTACATTATACTTTCTCTATATACTAGATAGTTTTTGTTTCTTTGGTTGTCTTTTTTCTTATATATTTGAGTCAATTACGTTTTTGGCCCCTGTGGTTATGTCAGTTTTACTATATTAGCCCAAAATAAGATTTTTTAACGTATCTGCCCTCATGGTCCCTATATCTAACCATTTTGGCCCCTAATTCTAACCAAACCCTGACTCTGGTTAACTTCTTGGTCACATGGGTTGCACATGATGGGTAAAATTGTAATTTCCCCTCCCCTTTTATGAATTTATAAATAAAACCCAAATCTTGAACAAATCATCATCATCTGCATCTCTTTCTTGAACCAATCTTTGACCCACCCATCACAGACAAACAAAATCCATAGGAAAAGATTTCTGATTCTTCATGAGAACAAACTACATAAATCGGTTACGAATCACGTTTGTTGAGTATCTCCGTGAATCAGATGCCGAATCGTCATCTCCGTCCACATTACGGGCAAAAGATGCCACCACAATCGTCATCTCCGTCCACAACCGGCAACCACCACCACCATGAGATTGCCACCACAACCGTCATCTCCGTCCACATTACGGGCAAAAGATGCCGAATCAATCTTCCGTACAAAACCTATCTCCGAGATCTGAAACATTGAATCCGCAACTGGAGGAGAAACCAGTAGTAGATGTTGTTGATGGGGGTTTCAGGTGAACGGTGGTGGTGAATCGGAGGGAGGTGATGAATAGTGGTGGTTGATGATGATGTTGTGCGACGGTGGTAGGTGAAATCGAAGGTGGAGGATGGTTGTCGGTGTAGCAGTGATGACGGAGGTGATGGCGACTGGGTAGTGGTCGTTGCTGTTGGTGGGTGTTGATCACAAGCAGACCTCAAATAGAGAAATGAGGGATTGGGGCAGCCCATGATCTTCGATTTCTCCCGAATATTCAACAGCCCTTACATTTGATGGAAGGTTTTGTTTGTGTTAGGTTTGTAATTAGGGTTTCAGAGGTGTGTAATCTAGTGATTTATGTTGGGTTTTGGGTTGTTGTTAGTTGGTTATTGCTGGATCAGTTGTGTGTTGTCGGGTTTTGATTTGTGTTTGAAGTTTATGTGGGGATGATGATGGTTAAAGATGATGAAGATCTGGGTTAGATTTAAATGAAGATCTAGGGATGGTGATTTATGTGGGGATGATGATGATGATGGTTGAAGATGATGAAGATCTGGGTTAGATTTAATTGAAGATGAAGTTTTGGGGATGATGATGGTTAAAGATGATCAAGATATGGGTTAGATTTAATTGAAGATGAAGATCTGGGGATGATGATGGTTGAAGATGATGATGAAAATCTGGGTTAGATTTAAAGGAGAGGAGAATTTACAAAAATACCCATCATGTGACTTGCATGTGACAAATAATTAACCAGGGTAATGGATGAAGTTAGTCTCAGGGGCCAAAATAGTTAGTTATAGAGACCATGGGGGCACGTATGTTAAAAAATCTTATTTTGAGCTAATATAGTAAACTGATATAACCACAGGGGCCAAAAACGTAATTTACTCTATATATTTTATATGGTTCTCACGTTAATTCAATTTGTAACTTAAGACTCATTTGTATTGTAAGCTAACCTTGTATAATATAATTGAAAAAAAGATAATTAATTATTACAGTCTGGTTTGGTTTTTGGTATAAATCGTAAACCAAACCGTTTGTTGCCGTTTGAAAAACATCAAAGCCGACTGATCGCAAGTAAATAGAAAAACCAACCGTAAAACCAAACTAATAACCTATTCAAACGATTTTAAACCGAACCATGAGCACAGGTGACCATCCCGTTGTTTTCCGATCGAGCAATTGACAACCCTCCAGGCTCCAGCCACAATTGACAACTCTCCTGGCAAAATTTATATCAACTGATACAACTGTTTAGAGCATCTAGGGTTTACTGAATGGGGGACAATCATCCTTCATCGTCTACGAACCATGATTCAACAGCAACAACGAAGGTCACAGATATGGATATGGATTCACTGGTTCATTGCACAAGCTACCTCACCCTTCAGGACATCTCTAACATGGCCGTTTCTTGTAAATTCCTCAATCGCCTCGTTTATTCTGATTCCGTCTGGCGACGCTTGTTCAGGTTCTATTTTCTCAATCGATTTCTCTTCATCCGCTACCTTGTTATGTCAAATGGTGTGAGATGCTTATGAATGACTTAAATTGATATTGCTAATAGAATAAACGGTGGTGTCATTATTCTCTGAGTGAATATTATTATGAAAGTAGAGTGTGATGTTCTCAAGATCATTGGCATTGCTCTCAGTTACATGTATCCTTGACAAATTGATCTGCAATTGAGATGTGTAGTATATTCTGTAAGACTGTGCTTTTGTGTAGGATTTTGTTCAACGTAAAGATATTATTTGGGTTGATAGGGAAAAAAATGTCTAAGCAGATGTAGGAAGTATGAATTGCAACTGTATGGTGTGAAATACAGGCTGACTTGCTTGCTGCTATCATGTGTTGTGATTCTAATGTCTTTACAGGCGGACCCAGATAATGTGTTTAGCGGGGGCAGAAGGCACTTAGGTGGCAATATTGGTTGGGTGGGTTACGGGTCAAAACAGGCAGGGCCAAATTGGATCAAATAAATATTCTCAATTCATCATTTGCCTTATACTAAACAAACAATCATACTAATGAGTAATGCATAATGCATTGCATAACAAGATTTGCTACATGAACGGAGAAGAAATAACATTTTTGCTACGTAAATGAAGAAAGTAACAATTTTTCTGTATAAATGAAACAAATAACGATTTATTTACGTAAACATAAAAGGTTAATTTGGAAGTGGACTAGGGGCTTGTGACTTTTAGGTGGGGTTTTTAACATATGCCCCCTCATACCAACCAATATTGTCCGCTTTGACATGGGTGGATACTTTTCAGGAGTTCGTCGTCCATGCATGCCAGAACTGATAATATAGATGTGTTAGATGTGGTTGTTTTGTGTGTGATATAATACCGGTGCTAATTGTAATTTATTACTGTTTATTGAAGGGAGCGATGGCCACAGCTGGAACCCTATATCAATTCACAAAAATCAGGTCTAAGAGAAGCATATTTGGCACGATATAGTGCTTTGCAGCAGTTTAAGTTTGTTGACCCTTTAGATTCCAATGTATACTTGGAGGGAAAATCCAGTGACCTCTTATTAAGCAAGGATTCTGTATTTCTTTCTCAGGTACCGGATAATTGAATCTCTTTATCATATTATTGTAGCAGTTATATAGCACACTAGTTAGGGCATGGTAGTTATGATGGTTGTCTACACAACACATTGTGTATGCATTACTACATACTCATGCGGCCATGGGGTTCTAAGCTCGTTCGTTACAAACTTGCAGGGTCCACTTATACAGATTTATAGCATTGATAAACTTCTACAAGGAGAAGCTTCCTTTGTCTCACTTAATGATCATCGTGCAAGAATTACCAGCATGAGGTATCTTTTTCTTATTTTTGACGTTGGCTTATATGTAGAAACAGTGTAATCAAGCATTCAACTTGACGTGTTCAGATGTCATTTAAATATGGACCTGATTTTTTTAAGCCGTGTTAATGATAATGGTCTTTTGTATCCAGATTGTTTCCTCTGAAAGAAACATCATTATTTCGAAATGAGGCACATATAAATGATAATGTTTTAGTCACCTCAAGCTGTGATCACTCTATACGACTATGGTGGAAGGTATGGATATTAATCTTTACTCTTTAGGCAACCGTTGTATATCTTTAAATGCATCTTGAATGTGAATGTGTTACATAGCATCTTTTTTACATATCCTTGGTTATTTCTGTTGACTTATGTGTAGCCGGTTCGCTTTTATAACTTTTTATAGAAAATCAAATGTACATATCACTAAAAAAATATGACTTCAGGGAAGTTGCCAGCGATGTTTCAGAGGTCACAATGGCCCTGTAACTGTTCTTTCTGATAAATTGTTGGGAGATGAAAATGGAAAAGTTTTTGCAAGTGGAGGCGAAGACAGTACCGTTCGCCTTTGGTCACTTAGGTCAACCGGAAAGCGTGGTCAACATGCTTTGAAGGCTACACTTTATGGGCATGAGAAGCCTATAGCATTCATGTCTGTTACCGGGTATAACTTTTTTTTTTTACATATCGAATGCTGTTTACGTACACACATGTTCACGCTTTCACATTTAAACACTCTTCTTTTTGGTATCTGTATCCAGGCACAGGGCTTCCCTAATAGCGAGCATGTCAAAAGATTCTAAGGTATTGTTAACATTTTTTTAATAAAAATGCAGCTTATAAGTTATCTAACATTTTTTTAATAATAAAATAGGTTAGAGTGTGGGATGCCTCGATATCATCTAGTGACCGTAA
The DNA here is from genome assembly GCF_002127325.2 of Helianthus annuus. NCBI lineage: Eukaryota > Viridiplantae > Streptophyta > Magnoliopsida > Asterales > Asteraceae > Helianthus > Helianthus annuus. The sequence goes on along the minus strand of NC_035446.2, from coordinate 140,103,243 downwards.
TTCCAGCTGTGTGGGCATGACGTCTGTTCCTGGTGTGCCAGTTGGCATGAAGTGCCATGATTCGTTACTCTATATTGCATTTGGTTCCTCCATCGGAGCGGTTGACTTGAGGACAATGAAAACCGTCTTCAGGACATCAACAAACGAAGGAAAATTGTATTCGTTTGACATTATGCCCTCTAAATTTTTAGCGTGCACTGGTGGACTTGGCAGGTTAAACTTATACCCGACATTTCAATTAAGATAATTTTTCATAGACTCCGACCGTTTTATGAAATTAGCAACTTTGAGATATAATTTTTGAACTTTAATTACTTGTATTTTTTATCATTACAACTCCATGATGCTATTGATTGTGGTCTGTGAAATTTCTCCTTTTAGCAACTTTTGTGGGATTTAAGAGCAGTTTCTTCATTTATTTATGAGTTAACCGTCATTTTCGTCATTGTGGTTTGTCCAGTTATGTCAGTCCAAGCCAAATTTCAAATTTGTACTATTTCCGTCCCTGACATTCTTGAAACATGCCAGTTCCATCAGAAAACTGACGTCTGTTAAAACCTGTTCTTTAATTAAGGGTAAAAACGTCATTTTCCTTTTTTCTTAAAAGGGGTGTGATACGAACCCAACATATCCATTACTGAACAGCCCAGAACTCGACCCAAATCCAATCCCAAAACCTGACCCAGTTGCTGATTAAATTAATTAGAAAAATAGTGGGAACAGTTTTGCAGTCAGTTCTTAAGAATATGGTAACTTCTGTTAGTAGTTGTATTAGTAGGAGTTTTTGTTTGATTTTATCCGGTCGATGTTTTTATATATATTGGGGTTCTTAACCTTGTAATTGGAGATCGCCCTTCTCGAATTGGGTTGTTTTGTTTATGTAATAGAATATTTCGTTTGAGTCAGATTCTCAGATCTTAACAGGGTGGGATTTTTGTAGGGTTTAAAAAAGGAAAATAAAAGAAAATTAGAAAATGACGTTTTTACCCCTCTTTAAACAACAAGTTTAAACAGACGTTAGTTTTTTTGGACGGAACCGGCATGTTTCAAGAATGTCAGGGATAGAAATGGTACAAATTTGAAATTTGGCCTGGACCGGCATAATTGGACAATCCACAAGGACGAAAATGACAGTTAACTCTTTACTTATTTTTAATTGATTATAAAAGCATTATTATTACAGTATTAATTTAAATCTTGCTTGGCCCATTTGTGTGACTTTTAACCTGTCTGGCCCATTTGGGTGACTTTTAGGTTTTAACTAGTTCAACCCATTTGGATGACTTTTAAGTTTTAACTTGTTTGCTGGTTCCTTTTTTAGCTATATTTTGTTTGACTCGTTTGAAATGATAAACAACCCAAATTGACCCATTAAATTGTTGTTTACTTTGTGCAGAGCCCTGCTTTGGGACATGAGGAAAAATACAGGGGCTGGGGATGCCGAACCAATGGCTGAACTGGATGGACATATAGGTCCGGTAACGCACCTACACATGGACTCAAACAAAATAGTCACTGGTGGTCCTGAAGATCCACATATTAGTATCTGGGCTGCCAACACGGGTAATCAAACAAATGTTTTAAGCTGCTCACCTCTCGATAGCTCTGGTTGTTTTGCTATGGCTGCAGATGGTTTTCGAATTGTCACTGCTGGTTATAATCAAGAATATGGTGTTTTACGTTTTCGGGATTTCAATAATGCTGTGTGTTCTGGCTCGTTAAATGAGCACGTAACTGGTTCAAAATTTTGGTGCCCATCAACTTCTGGTGATGGGGATGAATCTGACGGTTAAATAGGTTATCTTTTTGTACATATTTTGAGCACCTAAATTGAAAAGGTAACATCACGTTTAAGGTGGTGTATTTTTGGAAAAATATGGGTACCTACTTTCGATTTTATATAATTTATCGAATATGAAAATACGGGGGTCACACTTATTGAGTTGTCAAAGCTGATTGTGACCCTAGTATGTAGGTTTAACTGAATCAAGATGTGGTTCCGTTGTGGGCCTAAAGCGAAGCATTACCTAGCGAAGGAAACAAACTAGTTTGATTATATGTGTCGTCCATAGGTAGCGAAGAGTACATGTTGAAGAAGAAGGCTAGCTATACTCGAGAACATCAATCCTTTCTTTACCCCCCATGTTTTATAAAAGCACAAGGCTCTTGGCGAAAGCTTCAAGTGTGCAAAGCATTGCTTTGTGTATTACCAAATAAACTTTATGTACAACCGAAGGTCGTATCTCCGTAATCTCTTTTACATGTCAACCTTTTTTCTTCACCAAGTAAACCATTTGTAACCTCTTCATCCTTTTGGTAGCTTATACATATTAGTCTCCTTTAGAGGACCCGAGGCGGTCCAGTGATAAGCTCCCATCACGCGTGGAACACCAAATCACACCGCCGCCACTAGTTTTTGTAACACGTCAATTTCATAACGCGTCAAACACATCACACGTGAAGAATTGAAGAATGTGAGGGTTTATTGTTGGGTGTTGTGAGTGATGGACATTTCCACTAAAATCCATCACTAGTGATGGAATAAACCTCGATGACGTGGCAGAACTTGATTGGATGTTGTGAGTGAGTGGTGAGTGATTACCACCCCTACCCCCTTAGACCTTAATTTTGTCCTAGATGTGCATGAAGCTCTACCTCAAGGCTGTGAACTATTTTTCAGATCGCCTTGCGCCTTAGGCGCTCCTTTTTTAGAACCAAGCTTTACACCTACCTCAAACTACTTTATAAAGAGCATACTCATCTTATTTAGGTGTACCCTTACTCCTGCATAAAGTCTTCCCATCATATCTTGATAAAACCCTCTTCTATCGTATAAAGGTCGGTGAGAAGGTACGTGAAGCACCCAATGCACCAGGAGATGGACTTGCTTCTGTAGTGACTAGTTAAAAAGCACAACCAATTATGAACGGTGGCGGGGGCTACAATTTCTTGTTTGTGTCATTTTCTGAAGATGTTAACTAGAGTCACTTGACTGTCGGATACATAAAAAACACATGAAAAGATGGATGTGAGATAATATATAATATCTAAAATTTCTATTATTCCTGTCAATAAAGAACTCTCTGGTGTATTAGTTTGATCATTTCTTTAATTCGAACCCAAACCTAAAAACATGTGACCTTACACTTCACTTGCTTTCTTTGATAATTTTCTCAAATTTTTTCAATGTAAATAAATATTTCATTAAAATACCAAAATAACAAATCACAAACAAACAACACGTAAACATGCAACAAGCTATTCCACAACACCCTTTTGAATTGCAAAACCGATCCTACTAAAAACGAAGCGACTCTTAACAGTCAAGAAATTACTATTCATGACCCGCTAGACCCTGTTAAGGAATTCCATGACCTCTTAGGCTAGAATATATTGAAAACAAATAGAATAACCACGTATTGATTCTCTAAATAACCTTCCTTAAAATTAACAAACAATTTTACATGAAAATCTCAGTTGTAAAAAGTCCAATTTCACATCAATACATGATACTTAATTATCCAAAATTGTAAATTATATAAAATATGATTTTAAAATTAACTCACGCAATGGAATTTTGCAAGAGGTTGTTTGTGTTATTAATTTATTATATTATGAGTAAAATGCACGGATAGTTTCTGTAGTTTGGTGAAATTTCAACTTTAGTTCCCAACTTTTTAAAATTACACTCTTAGTTCCTGTGGTTTGACAAGCTGTTACTCGGATAGTCCCCAAAGCGGATGGAAGTTAGTTTTTCTGGTTAAGTGGGTGTGAAATGACAAGGACTATCCGAGTAACAATTTGTCAAACCATAGGGACTATCCGAGTAACCTTCATCCGCTTTAGGGACTATCCGAGTAACAACTTGTCAAACCACAGGAACTAAGAGTGTAATTCTAAAAAGTTAGAGACTATCCGTGCACTTTACTCTATTATTCGGGTTGCCTGCTGGTGTATTTGGTTAGCTCGTAACAACGCCATCTTTTCGGGGAAAGAGGTCAAGGTGGAAGCGATCTTTAGTGAAGTTAGATCGAGGGGGTTTTTGTGGTTTAAACATAGGGTCAGGAATAATCCTATCACGTGATCGGATTGGTGTAATTATGTAATTAGTTAATTGTTTTTGGGGCTTGGGTGTATTTTAATGAAGTTATCCTTTCAAAAAAAAAAAAAAAAAAAAAAAAAAAAAACTCTATTATTATTTTTCCAAGTATAAGAACTATGCTCGAGTAATGTATTAACTGTAATGCATACATTAAAACTCGAGATGGTGGAATTTTGACTATTTTAGCTCAACTCCGTAGACTTTCAAATTCCACCCTCAAAATGCCCACCACCGGGACGTCCACCGTCTCCGTCGTCACCACCATCCTCCTCCTAACCACCATCACCACCACCACTTCCACCCCAATCCTCGGCCTAGACTCCTTCCTTTCCCACCACTCCCACCTCGACCCCCACGCCACCAACGACACCTTCCTCTCCCTCTCCTCTGCCCTCAAAAAATCCCTCTCCTCCACCCTCCGCCCACCCCCCACCACCTCCTCCCTCCTCTCCCTCCAAATCACCTCCCCAATTCACATCAAACTCGTGGGCCCCTCCTCCTCCTTCCCCTCTTCTTCCCCTCACCTCCTCCACTCCTTCCTCTCCGCCGCCCTCTCCTCCGATCACTTCCACGTCATCACCCCTTTCCTCCACTCCCACCGTCTATCCCTCACCCACTCCCCCTCTTTCGACGTCTCTCTCTCCTCATCTTCTCTCTCCTCCACCCTCTTCAACACCATCAAATCCCAAATCGCGTCCACCCCAGCACCCCTCAGATCCAATCTTATCTCAATCTCTTATTCTCAAATCGATACAATCATTAAACAGGATTACGAAAAAGAAAAACCCCTTCACGGAGTTTACATCTATTTGTTAAACTTAGGCTCGCAATCAAAACCCTATGCGTATCGATACACTGAAACCGATTCCTCTCTTGGTGTTACCAAATGTTCTGGAAGCATCTGGACCGGGAAAAACCGCTACTTGTGGATTGATTTGGGTGCTGGACCGGTGGACTACGGACCGGCGTTGTCCGGTGACGGTGTCTTACCCAAAGGTGAGTTTCATCCGTTGACTGCTGTTCATGGTAGAGTTAAATCTCAAAAGGGTTTGCTTGCTGACATGGCTTCTTTGATTTGGAGTGCTTATAAGGTGCTTCTTGTTCCTTCGTTAAGAATTCCTGTTGGGTTTGAGAATCAGTTGGTTGTTCAGTTTATACATGTTCATGGGGTTGAGAAGGATTATAAAGGGTTGGATTTTAGTGAAATTGAGAAGAGTTTTGTTGATGGGGGGAAGGATTCCGGGTTGTTGTTTGGTGATCAGGAACTGAGGTTTAAGAAGTATGATGTGGATATGGGGGAGTGTTCGATTTGTTCGTTTGCGATATCACTTGCGACTACTTCGTATACGTCTAGGTACTTGTTTGAGAATTATACTTTGATTGTTAGTGAGTATTTGGATTCGAAGCGGCTTCATCAGACGTTGTCGGAGAGTCAGGATGAGATTAGGAGGTTAGCGGGTCTGCCGGAAGAGGATTTTGGACGGGTTTTGCCGGTTTATGTTTTTGATTTGGATGTGAATTCGATTTTGTTGCTTGATCGGTACCATCAATCTGTTGCGTTTAAGGATATGGTAATTGCGGTTAGGACTAAGAATACACAGACGGTTAGTGATTATAGTTGTAATGGGCGTCATGTGTTTACGCAAACTCGGGAGCTTGAAAGGCCGCTTGTGGGTTCGATTTTGCAGAGTATGTGGGGCGTGTCGCCGACCCATTTGGTTTGGAGTGCGCAGCATAATAGCACGATAGTTGATTATACATGGAGTGTGGGACACACGCCGTTTGGACCGTTTTCAGAACTTTCTTCGTTGTCTTTTATACAAAAAGACGCCGCAAGAAGAAATGTTTTGTTAACGTCTTTGAATTACACTATTACTAGTGCGATCGACGTTCTTGAATCCATAGCAGCCCATGGTGGGGAGAGAAAGCTTCTGCCGCATAACCAACTTGCGGAGTTTATACAAAGATGGAATCTGTTCAAGTACAAAATTGATAAAGTGGTCTCGTCGTTGTCACATTTGGATTTCGAAATGGGCTTATATTACTTGAGGTCTTCAGATCATGATCTGTATGCGATTCATTCACTTGTGTATCATGCATCTCAAGATATGGAGGCGTCACTTGTTTGTTTCGAGGACCCACCGTTTCCATGGCCGTCGTTTTTGATGTCTGTAGGGATCTTCTTTGTTCTTATGTATGCTTATTCACAAAGAGACAAACTGTTTAGTAACAAAAGGAAGCAGTTTTAATGGTTGGAATGAGAAATTGATGTAGTACTGGAAGATGATATGGTTTAAGGTCAGTTTAAGGAACATGTTTGCCTTTTTTTAGATATATTTTCTTCTTCATAGTTGATATTTCAGTGCTAGTTTGTTCCTCCATTTACTGCTAATTGACTAAAATTGGATAATATTTTTTCTGCCATTTGCATTTTGTTTTTCTTTCTGTTAAATGAGTAAATGGTTAAGTTTTGCTTGCTAGCTCTGTTTGCTCAGTTAGAAACTTAGAATAAGATGTAGCATGTGTCTGTTGGCTTTGATTGGATGTAGTAAAATAGGTGGGTTGGGTAATGGGTAAAATCGGTTAGAATTTGGTGCAGGTTAAAAAGGGTTTGACCAAGCACTTTGTCCAAAAAAATTGAAATTATGATGTATAGGCGGTGTCATGTGTGTCAAATATGATTTAGAAATTGTATATATTTACTAATAATCCATATTTTTTTAATAAAGTATTAAAGTGAATTAAGCGGTAAAATGGTCGAATTGTGTATCGGACCAAAAGGGGTAACTTTTTGTGAGGGTTGAAACGGGTCGGATTTGTTACGGTTGCTCCCAACTCCAAGCACTAAGGGTACCCGGGGCACTCCCGTGATCAGAGGCCTTGGGTTCCCCGGGTTCAAGTGATATACTACCGCTGCAAGTGGTGTGATCACGTCACGGCCAAGTGATGGTTTCACGGTTCCCCATCTAGGGCGTGATGTGGAAAAAGGTGGGGAAGATGGCATGTGCCGCGTTGTGGTTAGTTGTTGGTGGAAGGAAGTGGGGGGAATCTCTTGGGAAGGGGGGAGCGGGTTCAAGTGATGAGCTAGAACATTGACGCAATTAAATTGAGATTGCGGGGGTTCAAGTGACGAAGATAAGGTGTCACAATAGGATTGGTTGATGAAGGGGAGTGCACTGCCCCCCTTACAATGAGGTTTTATGCTCATTGGATGAGTTTCGAATTGTTTGACCCTTCTCTTATGCTAATTGATCCGTCGTAATTAAAACACAACCCAAGCATACCCGTTTATAAGTAAATGGGTCAAAATTTACTAGTGCAAAGTTTTGGTTGGCTTGTTCAAATTTGTCTTTCAACTCATATATGTAGCATTATTATTGGAAATTTGTTTCAGTGAGTTAACTTGTACATAATCATCATAAAATGGATTTCAATGGGGCTTGGAACATCTGAAAGCAAATATATTCCTCCCGCAATTAGCTAGGATAGTTCTTCATTTACATAATCCTCATTTTAGAAAGCTTAAATAAAATGTCAACCATTTGGTGAGCCAAATCGATCCAATCAGAGCTTATAATCTGGTCATTTCTTTAACTTATAGATAATTTAGGTGAAATACATGTAGAGTTTCATGTTGCAAACTCCAAAATTGGGGGAAAAGTGCAATTGGAACTTAAGGAGTTGCATGTAATGAAGTGTTATACACAAATACAAGGTGATCACATTAGTCACGTAACACTTGATTATAACCAGGGATATTCAATTTTCTCGGCGCTCAACACTTGTTCGATGCTCGCTCGAAAAATGCTTGGAATTAGCTCGTTCTATTTAGCTCGATTGAGAAAACGCTTGGTTCAGATCGGTTCGGTTCGGTTTGTAAACGAACCGAGCACGAGCAAAGGTCCGCTCAGTTCGGCTCGATTTATTGTAATATATGTATCATTTTTAATGAAATGACTAGAGTCAAACATTAACAATGTTTGGTACAAGATCCAAATAGAGATCAATTTAGTAATTAGAATTACAGTCCAATACCAATGGTCCATTGTCCAATACTTATTATGTCAATTTGAGTAACTGAGTCAAAATTTTAAGTACTGAAATGTGAAGCGTCGATCAAGTCTCAACCCGCCATTCGATTCAGAACTACAAGATCCTACTCAAAACCCTCCATTGGCCATCATTATTTGATTTCTCCATCGCCACTTGCCAAGACACCAACTAGCTAAGGTTCTGTTTCAATCAATCCATTCAATTTCAAACTTCCGATAGAATAAGGGTATGTTTCAATCAGTCGACGATTATTTCAAAGTGTGATTTTTGTGCATTTAACCCTCATAAATCATTTTCTTCTAAAGACTATATTGTTTACTTAAACAATATGGTTTAAAAAAAAAACAAGTTTGACACACCAAATTTTATAGGAAATGCACACTAGTTTTGTGAAAAGTGTTTTAAGCTGACCTGACAAGTATCAAAATTACCCGTTACTTAACCTGCTTAACCCACACGTTTTACCACATGTAGTTTTACGCAACGTGCATGCGATTGAATGACTCGACGGGCTTCAAATTAGCAGGGTTTTATTCATGAAGTATTCATGATGATCTTGTCTGGTACAAAGTTGACTAGACCTGGAAAGTTCGTAGCTGTCAAGACAGTTATGCTATTAAATCGTCATTGAAAGCTGAAGAATGATGATGGTGTTTTATATCCCCTTGAAAAGAGCTTTTTCTTTTTGCCAAAACCTCCTACTCTTATTCTTCGTGATGAGGTATGATATCATCATCTTAATCAGTAGATGTCGTCATCAATTCACATGTTGTGGTTGAACTTATATTGATTCGTTTCATTTGCTTTATAGAGTATGCAGAATTTGAGAGACATGCTGCAGGAGGATCAATGGATCATATATATGTAATCGGGCCTATCCTAGTTTGGTTGGGCGGGTTTGGCCCTTAGAATGCACAGTCTTACTTGTGGCTGATATATACTAGTAAACAGGGGACGAAAAAGATAAGTGGCAACAAGAACAATGCTTTCTCCTAATGTTACAAAATCGAATTTAGATGAAAACTGTACATGTATACATTCTTACAAGCCTAGCAATCCTTCCTACCTGTCATGACTAACAAGGGACCCCCGCCTTACAGTTTAGTGAAGCACCGACAAATTTTGTAAGGAGGGGCACACTTTCCGCGGGTTGCGCCGGAATCAATGGGTAACCCTTGTATGTTTTAGCCCAATTTGGGTTTCCTGATTGCCGGAAATACGCACCGTTCAGCAACAAATCCCCCTCACTCCTCCATGTCCATTTACGCCATACGCATTCTGGGACTTGCTCTCGTTTTGTGACCTCCTTGCATGCACCATTGGCAGCGAGGAACCGGTTTCCCTGGCTGATGATGGTGGCGCTGTCACCACCTCCGATGGCATACGATTTCCATTCTGTGTAGCCGTTGTTCACGATGTGTACAAACCCAAATCTCACTGCCGGCAACCGCTGTGTCAATCCTTTTCCGAAGTGGTTGTAAGCAATTGTCACCTTCATTACCTTGTCCTCCGGTGTCTTCTCGCTTGCGCCAAAAAGCAAAGCCTGTATGTACAATAACCCGAAATATGAAAAAGTAGTTTCTTTTAGTTTGAACTTGTTGCTATTATTTATAAAGTTTCGGACAACTAACCTTGTCATGCCTGACGAAGTGACAGTTCGAAATAGTTACGTTGGTGGAAGCTGCGACGATATCAATAAGACCATCATAACTGCTGGCAAAAGAGCAATGGTCAATCCAAACTTGTGAGGATTTAAAGATGCAAACAGCATCACCATCACTTCTTCCTCGTATGCCGACATGATCATGTTTCGACCTAATCATGCCACCAGACCTCTCACAAATATCATACATGTGGAGACCATGGATGATGATGTTGTGTACGAATTGGAGCATAAAACCAGCCCCACCGGCCACATGGATTTCAAACCCACGACCATCAATGGTCTTGTCAGACGTAAAGATAAGCTCTTGCTTGAGAGTGATGATCATATTACGTGAAAAAATGATCCAAAGTGGTTCGGGTAGGAGGATGGCATGACGAAGTGTACCTGGTTTAGGGTTAACTACATTTTTGTCTGATGAGTCAGTCACGACGTAAATTCTTCCCATTTTGCCACCGTGGGCCTCGTGGCCGAACCCTTGGGCACAATCAGCAAGCCTTTTCCGATTCTTAGCCCAATTGGCATCGCACCTCCAACATTTGTCGATAGGGTTGTAGGCCACACATTTGGGTTTTTTCTTACCAAGTGGCCTTCTAAGGGCAATAGCAGTGCATTGATTTTCAGCCATTGACAATGGGACAATTGTTGCAACTACGAAACATAAAACAAGAACCGCACGAGACGCTTCCATTTTTTTATCAACGAAGGAGACTGATTGCCGGTAGCTAGTCTGGTCGTCTAATTGAAATCTGATCTCAAAAGATCAGATCGTTTTGAAACCAGTCCAGCTACCAAAACCAACCTATTCGGCCTCTATGTGACTTTTGAGGGGCCGAGGTTGAGTAAATGAATTACCGGAGAGGGAATGTGCATATTTGTAGTTCATTTGATCATATACTAAATTTAGAAATTTGTGTGATGCATTTTGAGAAAAACTAGGGGCGCCACACGCTTGTAGTTTTTGTTTTGACCATATGTTTTCTGGGTGAAAGATTAACGGACAGCAACTTAAGATATTGGTATTTATACAATCATTTAATCACACCTTTACAGATAACCCAAACATTAATTATGGGTTATCTGTGACAATTATAAGATCGTTTAATCATAGCTTAAAACAAACCCAAACACTAATTTTGGGTCATATTGGACAATTAGTAGAACCAATTGGGTTCCTTTAGGTTGTGAGGAAATTTTGAACGGCAACTTTGAACATGTTTAAATGGGTAACCATAGCCCACTGCATTCCCACCATCTAACGGTTTTCGATCACCACCACCGCTGCCACATATGGTCGCCCTACCTCCATCGCCCACATGACATAAATCATTGCATAAACCCATAAACATATAAGGAGATCTACTATGTGTACACACTACTACTTTAGAGACATTGGGCCCTTCAGCCCAGCTGATAATTATAGACCCAATAAAGACCGGCCCAACCCATTTCCAATATGGAATACAGTTCGACCAAGCAATACAACTACAGAGTCTTTAAAAAAGAGGCATTCTGTTGGGGACATTTCTGGCAAAATTACACCATGAAAAGCAAAATCACAACCACACTTATTCTAACACTTTTGACCATTTTAAGCAAAAATTCTGGCTTCATTTGTACTTACTGTTCACCATACTTACTTTGCTTGCTTGCAATTCATATCAGTATTCCTCCATACTTCACATCTCATAAAGTAATTACTTAATCAGACAACACAACCATTCTCCACATAAAAGCATGTTATCATCATATTAGACATGAATCGTATTTAAAGCCGTAAACTTTGGGATTAATTATTAATTACATGGCTAACCTATAAAGACATCCCTACTTAACTTGACTATACTAGCCCCACTTGTTCCAAAAGTATAATAAACAAAGGTGCATACTGCATACAGCAGTTGCAGCCCAATCAAAACTGGAATCAAACCACAACTTTTGACTAATTGCATCATTAGTTAATTAATTATCAACCCAACTTTAATCTACCAAATTTTAATCATAACTTAATATATGTAGAGCCATCCCAATTAATAAAACTAGTAACCTTTATGATTCTTTTCATCGATTTACAGGAAGGATGTTGCGCGTACGGGCTAAATGAACAAACAAGAAAGCTTCACTTGGAAGATCAAATGCGAACTTTTCTTCATTAATAAAGATTCTCCTCACGTTGGTTATATATATACAATGTCATAAACTACAGTAAAACGTATAAAAATCCAAGATTAATTACCATTTACCGGTGGCCATGATTTCTCTAACTGATGCTTATCATACTGTGGCAGCTATAATCCCACTGTATGTTGCAATGATCTTGGGTTACATTTCTGTAAGGTTTTTAAATCTTTTAAACCCGGATCAATGTTCGGGTATTAATAAATTTGTTGCTAAATTCTCGATCCCTTTGTTATCGTTTGAAGTGATATCTAAATGCAATCCGTATAAATTAAACATGAGGCTAATTTGTGCTGATGTTCTTCAAAAAATCATTGCCTTAATTGGGGTTGTTGTGATCACCCGAGTTCGGTCCAATGTTAATCTGAAGTGGATCATAACGGGTGTTTCTTTGTCCACATTACCCAACACTTTGATCGTGGGGATCCCCCTTTTGAAGGCGGTTTATGGCCAAGAAGCCCAAGTGCTTCTTGCACAGATAGTTGAACTCCAGAGCCTGATCTGGTACAACTTGTCATTGTTTCTGTTAGAGCTGTCAACCGCAAGAGACGTTCACACGATGCAACCAGCGACAACCGCAGGTATATGTATAAAGTTAAGTTATATGGAGTTGTGTTGATTTTTAATCTTGTTATTGTGCACACATCAGTTATTAATTTAGTCACCTTTTAGTTCAAGAGGAACCAGAGGACCGACAAGCAGTACGACGTGGAACAGATGAAATACGTGAAACAATCTCCAGTGTTCCGAGAAGAACAAATATAACAGCGGTTTTATTAACTGTTGGGAAGAAGCTTCTAACTAATCCTAATTTTGATGCAACTATAGTAGGCCTTGCATGGGCATTTATACACTTCGGGTAAGCGTGGTGCACTAGTAATCTAATATCATCATCGGCGCTTAGAACATAGTAATAATTTGTTTCGTTGGATATAATGCTGCAGGTGCGATGTAAAACTGCCCAAGGTAGTTGAAGATTCGGTATCTATTATGTCAGACGGAGGACTTGGAATGGCAATGTACAGCCTAGGTCTGTTCATGGCGTCACAGGACCGCATAGTAGCTTGTGGTACCCGACTGGCATTACTAGCCATGTTCTTGCGGTTCATTGTTGGGCCGGCCATAATGGCGGGCCCCTCTTTTGCTATTGGATTAAAGGGTGCACCATTCCAAATTGCAGTTCTGCAGGTAGAGTGAAACCATAATTCTGTTATTCAGTTATTAACATAAATATAAATCGGTTAATAAACTAGTATTATGATCTGCGCAGGCGGCTCTTCCTCAAGGGATCGTCCCATTTGTATTCGCGAAGGAGTATAATGTGCATCCGGAAATCTTGAGCACCGGGTTTGTATATTTAAATATGTAATGAAGTTGGATTAACAACATGACGAGTTGATACTAATTGCAGGATCATTATCGGATTGCTTGTTGCATTGCCCGTCGCATTGGTGTACTACTTGTTGTTGAGATTATAGATCAGAAGAATGGAATACAAGCAGTTACATGTGGAGTATATATGGTTTATGAAATTCTTTTCATAGAACCTAATAAATATAAATGGGAAGCAAATGATCGAACACCTACAAGGCATATTTGCCAACATATTACAAGCCCAGTAACAGATCAGCAATATATATGTAAATCCCTTATAATGTATACACGCTAACACGCCCGTAGGTACAAATAAATTGTATATAAAAAGCATAATGATATAATAAAAGTGTTTAAAATGGTCTATAGTTGGGGTCAAGATTTGTTGGGACATCTTGTGGGACAGTTAAACTATTAATTATTAAGGAAATGAATTAAAAAAACATTGAATGGTAAATGTGTTCATGTCTAATTTTATTATGGCGCATGCTAGCTTTAACTTCAAAAACTAAAAATTGAACTTTATGCCTCCAATCAAAATTTCATCGAAACAAATCTCGAAAGAGTCAAGATAAGCTTACTAGTATGAATGAGCGTCGATACGCAAAGACATTGTTCTAGTTAAACCACAGGTGCAAAAGCAGCAAATAAGAGTAAGGGGTTGTTTGGCAATTTCTAAATTGTTAAGTACTGAATCAGTAAGAGGTCTGAATCATTAAGTGCTGAACCAGTAAGAAGTCTGAACCATTAAGAGCCAGTATAATGCTTAACAGTTCAGATGCAAATGTCTGACCAATACAGAGTAGAGGTCTTAACCATTTAGACTCTGTATAATGCTTAATCATTCAGAGACAAATGTCTGAACCATTCAGACATATGCTCCCGAAACATACAGTCTGAACCATTAAGTGCTGAACCAGTAAGAGTTCTGAACCATTAAAAGCTTCATTAAGAACTAAACAAACAACCCTTAAAAGAAAAAAAATATCTAACGGTCTAATCTTCTACGGTAGTGCAGAGCCAAATTTTTTTTCCTATGGTGTTACTTTTCGATACTCGGATTTATAACAACTGAACGTCAAAGTTTTCGAGTTGGATTGAATTACATGATAAAAGGCAAAAATCCAAATCGTCAAAGTTCTCATAAAATGGTAATTAATTTGTTTTTAAAGATTCCATGAAACGATACGTCAATGTTCACAAAATCACCAATCACACCCAGTGGCGGACCCAGGATTTTATTTCAATGGGGTCCATTTTTGGGTCGGTCCTCGTTCGGGTCGAGTTAAAGTGAGGTTTGAACTAGATTTTAAAAAAAAATAAGAAAAATGGGCTTATCAAGGATTGAACCCATGATATGTTGGTGGAAAAGAGGGAGATTTACCACTACACCAGCTTCCTTTTTATTTCTATGGTGTCCACCTAATTGTATTTATGGGGTCCATATACAATTTAATATACCAAATCTACTATTTTTTTAAAAAAGATTGGGGTCCGGGGACCCCGGTGGCACCAATGTGGGTCCGCCCCTGATCACACCAATATGAACTTTGATCATGTCTAAATGTCTAATTTAAATTTTAAAGTTTGAAGAATAATAAAAGACTAACATTTACTCATGTTTAGCTCCCCTCTTTGATTAGAACTTCATAATCGATCATTCCTGCCTCTTCAGCTTATTCCTCAAATCGTTGAACGAAATTGTTAACAGTCCCCGAGTTATAGTCACCCGATCGCCCATGTTCAAGTGTTTAGTATATTTGGTGCCGACGCCGTTCGAAAAGTTTATATTTAACAAAATAAACCACAAAATTGAATGGTGTCGGATGAACCCGTATCACATACGTGGCTCCGCGACTTATCTCTGATCCTTGCAACGATATATAAAACTAAAGAAAATTGTATATAACTATAAAGAGAAGCTGGATGACCAGTGCCATGTTGCTGCATGGTAGCTAGCCATTGGTCAACTTTATTTCAATATATATATATTTTTTTGTCTTTGAGTAAGTTTTAGTTTATTTTAGCCTTTATCCTTCAACATTAGGATTGACACTTACAACACTTCAAACTTTCTAAAAACTTTAAAATCATTTTTTACGTGCTTATATCACGTGTCAGTATAAATTAAAGTTGATTACGTTTCTTTGAAAATTGGTAGACTATAATATAGTATGTTTTTTCCCCATTTTCAGTTGATCTACGTTTTGTCATAAATTTTGTTTTACAACAAGTCGGGTCAAATATAATATGCTTTCGTTAGACTTTATAAATTAGACTTACTTTACGGTTCGGCGCCACCGCAACGCACGATACCATTTTTAACGTAAAAAACATAAATCGAACCATATATAATACGTTTCCGTGCTTATTTTTATATACATATTAAGTTTATCTACGTTTTGACGTAACTGTTATTCAAAAAACGATTCAGATATTTACCGTACAAATCCAAACTATTTTACATTTGGACCTGCTGCATCGCGCGAAAAAGTTTACTAGTTAATAATACAAAAATACTTTTGAGTAACACTTATCGGATAGGCTTCACAGTCGCATGTCGTGGCCCAAGAAAAATATAGATATACATTGAAGTATTTGGCCCATTATTTTATTTTGGTGATAAGTTTTAGAAGAGATCATCGTAATGGTTAATTTTTATTTTTTTTAATAAAACAAGTATGAGGCTGTGGTTGTCTTTTGGCCCAAGAAAAAACATATCCACCGAATCAATTCCCTAACCCCTTTCAGATCTACGGCTACGTAATCAAGCAAACGCCCCTTCCCCTAATCAAACGGTCAGAAATAAACCAAAGCTCACGTTTCAAGAAATAAAAAACCACACATTATTCTATTACCAAATTCTTTCATCCAACCTAAAATATACAAAATTCAGATCCTAACCGCATTCTTACTTGTACATCATGCATTTAAAATGGCACAATAACTGAACTTAGCCATTTTAGGTCTGGAGAAAAAACTCACCTTTCTCATTCCCAATTCATATAGGTTAGCGTTGTTCTTCCGGTGTTTTTGAAGCTCTGTGTGTGCTGATACTCTGTTTATCGTTTTGGATCTGTGTATTCAAGCTAGCAATCATGGTTAAAGGTCCAGGACTCTACTCCGATATCGGCAAAAAAGCCAGAGGTTCGTTATCTATCGATGTGTATATTTGATTTTATAGTTTGATTAGTTGATATATGTGTTTTTGTGTATGATAATATGTGTATAGTTACATACGATTGTTTAATTTAATATTCTCGCGTTTTCGTGTTGAAATTTTGGATCAGAATAAGTTGATTTTGAATCTGTATGGTTTGATATGTGTGTTTTTGTGTATGATAATATGTATATAGTTATATACGGTTGTTTAGTTTGATATATCGCGTATTTTCGTGTTGAAATTTTGGATCAGAATAAGTTGATTTTGAATCTGTTTAGTTTGATGCAAGTGTTTTTGTGTATTATAATATGTGTATACGTTTGTTTAGTTTGATATGTGCGTGTTTTCGTGTTGAAATATTGGTTCGAAAGAAGTTGATTTTGAATCTGTTTGTTGTGTGATGCAGATCTTCTATACAAGGATTACCAGGGGGACCATAAGTTCACCATCACCACCTATTCACCTACTGGAGTTGTGAGTCACTTGATAATACTTGTTTTTTTGTTGATCTGATTAGTTGTTTTTATCTGTTTGATATTATTAGAAGATTGTAAGTAGGTTAGTGTGTGTGAATGTGATTGTTGTTGTTTAGGTTATTTTTAAGGTCTGTGTTGTTAATGAATGATTTTTTATTTGTAAGAGAGTTGATTTTATAGTTGTTCACAGTTTTAGAGTTTATGGTTCTGTATTGCAGCTCATATTGTGTGTAAGCACTGAGCAGTTATACGTTGACTTCTTGTTATATGACATTACATAAGTGAATCAAAGTATCAAACCAAAGTTGCACTGAGTAGCTTTTGGAACATCTTATTGCTTACGGAATTGGCATATTTCTGAGTAATGTTTACGGTATCTCCCAAGGTTTTTGTTAGTTGCTTTCTGGATCATATGTACCAAAACTGTTTGGCTGAGTGGGTTGCATAATGTATTCTTGCTTTTATGCAACTTTGGTTTGATACTTTGATTCACTTATTTAATGTTAGGTTGTGAAATTCATTAGTCTGTTTGTATGTTAACTGGTTTTCATCCATGACCTGTCAATGTGAGTATACAGAGAATGTGGCTGAAAGTGAAAATCTAGTAGTGCCAAGAATTTGAATTTCTCTTGCTTAGTTTGTATAACACATGTTTATGAATAAAATGCTTATATGGGATAACGCTTTATGGAGATGCAGACTGTTTGCATTTGATCCAAGTCTCCAGCAACTTGTGTTTTTCTCTAATTGTCTTGTTATTGTTGTTTGCACCATGTAGGCAATCACATCATCTGGAACGAAGAAAGGTGAAGTGTTTCTTGCTGATGTCAATACACAATTGAAGAGAAACAACATTACTACTGATATCAAAGTGGACACCAACTCCAATGTAAAACACTCCTGTTTATTTTGTTTTACTTTTTGAATAGCAGATTGAAGTTTTGGTACCTTACAAATTTGTATGAATACTAACTGAATTATTTGCATCGTCACTAGCTCTCCACAACTATTACAGTTGATCAACCTGTACCTGGGCTAAAGGCAATACTTAGCTTCAAAGTTCCCGATCAAAGGTCTGGCAAGGTATACAATCTTTTCTTCGTGCTTGTGAAACCATAGATCTACATTGCAACTGATGTTGCATGTTTATTCAACAAAAGACATCTAGAAACTGTTTTGATCTGTGTTTAAAAAAGTGCGCTTAAAGCGAGCTTTAAGCGTGAAGCGCTGAAGCGCTGGAAACATCGCTTTTTTTGGTCTGAAGCGTTACATTACGTGAAGCGCTGTGAAGCGAGCTTTAAGCGCGAAGCGATGATGGTTTGAAGCGACGCTTCAGCCCAATCAGGTCACATTTGGGCCATTTTTTAAGCCCAACAGTCTTTAAATAGGGTTAAATGAGGCCTGTTTCTTTACCCTAAGTGTGTTTCGACTTTAATTTATGTTTTAACTATGTTTTTTATGTGTTAAGTGTGTTTTTTAATCATGTTTTTGTGTTTGTTATTGATTAACAAGTAGAATAGGTCATATTGATGTGTACAATATATTTTTTTTATTTTTTTTATTTTGAGCGCTTCGCATACGTGAAGCTCTCGCTTAGCGCTTGAAGCTTCGCTTAAAGCTTTTGGAACCAAAACGCTTCGGAGCGCTTCGCGCTTTTTTAAACCAAGGTTTTGATTAACCGTAACTGTATGTCATCAAATACTAGGTTGAACTTCAGTACTTGCATGACTATGCTGGAGTCTGTGCTAGCGTTGGAGTGGATGCGAATCCCATCGTTAACTTTTCCGGTGTGTTGGGAACCAACATTCACTCAATTGGAGCTGATGTTTCTTTCGACACCAAAACCGGAAACTTCACCAAATATAATGCTGGCCTAAGCTTCTCCAATGCTGATCTTATCGCTGCTTTGACTTTGTGAGTTGTTAAATCAATCCTATCTGGTTAATAATTAGTTGCAACCGGCCAACCGCAACTGATGCATTGGAATCTGAAATGTTATGTTGGTTTTGTACAGGAACAACAAGGGTGACACACTGAATGCTTCCTACTACCATATTGTTAAGCCTCTGACCAACACGTTGGTAGGTGCAGAGGTGAACCACAGCTTTTCAAGCAATGAAAACACAATCATGGTTGGCACCCAGCATTCGTTGGACCCGTTGACCACGGTCAAGGCTCGGGTCAACAACCTTGGAAAGGCAAGTGCACTGATCCAGCATGAGTGGCGCCCAAAGTCCCTTTTCACCATTTCAGGAGAAGTTGACACTAAAGCTATTGACAAGAGTGCCAAGTTCGGTCTTGCGTTGGCTCTTAAGCCCTGAAATGTGGTAATGGTTGTGTGAATTTGATGGTTTTGGTAGTAATAATTTCCGAATGTTGTTTTGAGGAGCGATGCTCATCCTTAGTTACCAAAATACTTTCTGCGTAATCCATTGTGAAGACATGGATGATATTTGGTTCATCTGTATTTTCTTCCAGTTAACTGATTTTTGAGTTTTCATTTTCATTTTGAAACGAAGGAAGTGTTCTCTTCTTATATTCATTTAATCAGCTTATTGTTGGTTCCATTCTCTTTTACGGCACATTTACAATTATTGATCTGTGTATATTGTTAGGCAAATTTTACGTTGGTTATTGGAGGCATGGTTTTAAAAAACGCCTTAGGCGTGCACCTCGAGGCACCCAAAAAACGAGTCATGAGGAGGCGACTCAGGGGGTTATTTTCTCTGTGTACGCCTAAGGACTCAGGGGGTTATTTTCTCTGTGTACGCCTAAGGGCGCCTCAAGGGATTTTTATGTGTGTTTTTGCTTCAGCACTGTAGCATGGCATACTCCTAACGTAGTCAAGTTGAGCTACTCACAAGCAAGAACGAAGTAGAATGTAATAATCTGCATGTGCAGCATAAACATACGCACCGTCCCCTTTTTTCCTTGTGTAGTGCAAGTAATCATGTCTTTTGATTTTGACTCCTCGGAGGGATGTAACAAGATTTGTTTTCTTCCATGTTTGTTTTCATTTGTCTTATTTCTCGTTCTTTGTAGGGCCGAGGATAATTTGAACATTGCCATCTTTCGATTTCTTGGTCTTGTTTGTTTCGGTCTTTAGGTGATGGTGTGAATGTTTATGATCCTACAATGAATCACCAAAAGAATAATCAAACAAATGTAAACTTATATACTCCATATGCAATTCTCCTTGTTAATTTAATCACGCCATTTACATACTTTTCTTCAAATCGAAGAGCATTTTCCGAGCAATTTCTGAACAAGTGGCAAGCGGTTTGAACAGTCATATATATATATATGTGTGTGTGTGTATGGTGAGGATCCTCGCAAGATACTATATTGTTGCAAAAACAAATTTAAATTGTTATTTTTTACTAATGCTTCATATTTTATACATTTTGTGCTTTTTACGTACACACGTATAGGTTATGTACATACAAAACCATCAAACTAACCTGTTCATATAACTTGTACAACTTATCTACACATACGTAGGTTACATTTAAATTGTTCCCGGGCAATCTAGCTATGGCGAATCTGAATATCCGCTCACGAAGATGAAGAAAATGAACCAACCATGTGAAGAAGGATATTATTTACTTTTTGTTTAAAAACGGGTAGAATGAGCAACTTAAAAAAAAAAAAAAAAACTAACGCTCAAAGTAAACAAACGTTAATTCGAGTTTTTTTCCAAAAAGGTGTTGGTGGAAAAATTATTTACCAAAATAGGTGATTTGAAAAATAATTACCAAAATAGGTGTTTTGCAATGATTTTTTTTCTTAAATTGGTGAGGGTGGAAAAATATTTACCAAAATGGGTGATTTAAAAAATATTTATTAAAATGAGTGTTTTTTCTTATTTCTTTATTATTAACTAATCTATTATATTTTTTACTTTTTTTTAGTTAACCTAATATGTTTTTAATTTATTTTTCTCCAAACAATTACTTTTTATATTTTATTTACTTTTTAACTAACCAAAATATAATTCTTTTTTTTTTTCTAACGCTTTTTCTTTTATTTCATTTTACATTTATATAAGCTAAATCACTCTAATATAAAGCTTACTCCTATAATTTTAGAGATGTAAACGAACACTAAAGCATTTATTAACTTAACCGAACAAGTAATCGAACACAAACATGGTTTTCTTTTTCATAAACAAGACATGTGCTCATGTTTACATTAACCGAATGAAATAAATATTGTTCGTGACCATTAAAAAATAAGTTGATAATAAATAATAATAATAAGTAACGAGTTGGCCAATGAAATTACGAACCAATCAATCTTCATAAATATTTTGCCCATTGGTTGCTAATAAAATTTATGTAACTTTAGAAAACACTATATTATAGGTTTTCATTTGAATTGGTAATAAATTACGTAGACAATAGTAAATGAAAAATTACCCTGAAAAATATTAAATTAGAACAGTAAAAAAGAGGTATTAGCATTTAAAATAAAATGAATTCCACGACTTTAACTTGTTTTAACATGGGTTGCATTATATAAAAAAAAGAAAAATAATATAATAATTAATAAGTTAGTTAAAAAATCTATATAATGAGTTAGATTGAAGAAAAGAATATAAATGTGATAGGTTGATAAAATAAAAATAGAAGAATTGTAATAGATTAGTTAAAAAATAAAGAAACATAGAAAAACACTCATTTTAGTAATTATTTTTTAAATCACCTATTTTGCTAAATAACTTTTCCACCAACACCAATTAAAAAACCAACTCAAGTTAATTCTAGGGATCAAAAGGGTGATAAGCGAGTATATTATTGAAACCAAAGTTGAACTTTTGCCTTATCACATGAAACAACAGTATAATTTAATCTAGATTTCACCTAATTTGCTTGATGGGAGGTCTACTATTCGGCCAGCTGATATTCTTTTGTTTGGGTGGGCTGCGGGAAAACACGTTTGTGTAGATCACTGGATCTTACAGGAGTGTCCCCTCTTGTTGGACTCGAGGATAATGGGTTTGTTACTGGCTAGGTTGCACTGAAGGCGGAGTCGGGCAAAGTCGCTAAACACGAGAAAGCTTGTTTGGAGAATCAACATGTGTTTATATCATTTGCTTTTGATACGTTTGGTTCTCTAGCCCCGGAGGCCATGGAATTCCTAAACAGAGTCCAGCGGGCCAACCAACCCTAAGACCGGACGTTGTAGGCGTAAAATCCACCGACACCAATGCCTTATCACCATAAACACCAAAACACACAGTGAAAGGGGGGAACCATCTGCGGAGTCGTTATCCTGTCAATGCCTCAAGGGGATTTTGAGGTGGAGTTCATCCCAAATCAACCAATCGCTTGTTTTTTTTTAGTTTTTGTTTTTCTTTTAACTTTTAAAAGGATGAGTTAGTTGACGTGATAGACTTCTATGCACTTTTTAATTAAACATGTTAAAAATATTCAATTGTTTCATACTAGAATGAAAGAGATGAGACATCACGGTGATGATTGAGATGATTGATTGATTGGTTGGTTGCATGCTTCTGAAATTGGGTGGTTCGAGTCAGGACACTCGGTCACTTGGTTACATTTTTTTAATAGAAGCATTCTTGCTAGCCTAGTTTCTATTCTTTTAATAAATATTTTGCGGTTCCACCGTGGGGTTGGTCAAAAGGGGTTTGGAGCTTTTTTCCTAAATAGCCATTTTTATACTAATATAAACAGATTTTTATACATCAAAATTATTGGCGAAATTCAAACATGTTATAAATTGAAAACCCATGTATCAAACATGAATTATCGTTTAAAGTTAGACCCTAAAATTTGGTCAAACCACATATATTATTCGTGTAAAGAATTTTAAATTCTATACTATCTTAAAAGATAAAGTCGGTGACTCTATGGGGTTTTCCATCGGTTTTGCCTAACCCCCCTAAACTTTTACAATATTGCATTTCAAGCCTCTCAGCTTTGCTACGTCCCTCCACTTTTGGAGTAATCAATTTTAGTCTCTTATCTAACTTTACTATTCTTCTACTTTAACAATTCACATTTTTTTCCGTGCATATTTTTATGTATATCCGTATAAATTTAAGGGTGTCTACGTCTCGACATAAACTTTTTCTTTTGTTTACCCACATCATTTTTTTACTTAAAAAACTATTTTTCCGTGTATATTTTTATGTATCTCCGTATAAATTTAAGGGTGTCTACGTCTTGACATAAACTTTTTCTAGAAACGAGTTAGGTCAAATACAACACGTTTTCGTTTAAAAAACCATTTTTACGTGCATATTTTTAAGTATGCGTCTGTCAATTCGAGTTGGTTTACATTTGGATATACTTTTTTTTAATATAATACGTTTTCTTACTTATTTAATGGACGTTTTCATAAATTTTGTTCCGAACAGAGTGGAGTCAAATTATGGTTTCTTTTTTTTTTCAAAGCTTTAATTAATCCTATAGAATAAGTTATGATTGTACGAGATAGATTCAATTTACTTTACGTTATGATCCAATCACAATACTTATATAGGTTACGTTGAGTTCAATCAGATGTGTCGAAACACGCGTTTTCGTATGGTTAACACATCACCTAACACTTGAACAAATCCATTCGATGTTTGTGATGTACTCGTACCGCAACGCGCGCCGGCCTTATTATTAGTTAAATTGAAATCTTACTATTGTGTTGTGAGACGACTACATAAATGATCATGTGACATTGATTTGGAAGAGCACCGGTCAAGTCAAGCTGGAAAGAAAACTTCTTGAAGGATTAGCCTAGAAAGAACGATCTAATGACATAATTCTGAAAATTTTATATATGAACATGTAGTAGCATGTTATACAATACAAACCTATAATGCAATGGAGATATAGAAAGAAAGAAGACAACAAACTCTTACGAGATACCTTACGACCACATATCCCTTTTAGCGAGAGAACGAAATGCTTGACTTGCTTTTGTAACCTCAATCACGTATCACTTTGACCGAACGGTTAGAGTGCAAGGCCTTATAGACACTTTGACAATAATTTCAAAACTTCTAAAAATTACATTTTATATGTAAATAATAAAATTTTAATA
Source organism: Helianthus annuus (assembly GCF_002127325.2). Classification (NCBI taxonomy): domain Eukaryota; kingdom Viridiplantae; phylum Streptophyta; class Magnoliopsida; order Asterales; family Asteraceae; genus Helianthus; species Helianthus annuus. The sequence goes on along the minus strand of NC_035446.2, from coordinate 140,079,172 downwards.
CAACGCCTAGGTGTCTAAAACACCAAATCTTATAATTTGATGATCTTGTAAAAAAAAATTTCAGAGAAACCACAACTACCTTGTTAGAACAAGGGTCAAACAAGCCAGGAGCTTCGGTTCATACAAAGCTCGTCAACTGTTTCAAAGTTCTCCCAAAATTTTGGTTTATCTTGTTTTCAGAAACTTGTTTATTTACTGGCATTACCATTTGCATGCTTGTGAAAGGGCCAAAGGTTTACCAAACGCTCCAAAACCCCGGCACTTTTAAAGTAACCCGAGAACCCTTGAGGAATGGATGGCGGGGGGAAGTCTTCTGCCGGCATTGCAAAGGGACGGACCATTTCCTCCATTTTATCGAGCGTTAGATACGCCCCTACTTCTTGCAGCCTTTCTGGACCCATTATTGGCAATGTGTGCTCCTGGTGCAGTGAAGCTGCCTCCGTGTCGGTTTTCTATACAAAAAATAAAACAGTGAATCATTTGCGAGGAACAAAAAGTAGGATAACTTTGTAAAATAGTAATCAAGTTTCAGGATTGTTCTAATGAGGTCATTCATAAAAGTTTTTGTTCTAATCAGGTCACTCAAGTTAAGTTTGGCGTTTTAAGTCTACATTTTACCTAAATAGCATGTAATCAATCCTACATAGCATTTCTTTTATTTTTTTATTTTTTTATTATATGATGACATAACTTAAAAATGCCAACATTGATTAAAAAACTGTAAATTATTTTTTTTTAATGCGAAAAAATCTAAAAAAAAAATTCAAACTTTACCATCAGCTAACAATTTTTAGCATTTTTAAAAACATTAAAACAATTTTATAATTTTTTTTTCAATTTTTTTGAAAATTTCGTATTTTAAAAAAAATGCCATTTTGTTAAAAAAATTGATATAAAACTTTTTCGCAATTTTTAAATTTTTTTTTCAAGTTATTTGAAATTTTTTGAAACTGTTTTTAAATTTTTCGCAACTATGTTTGTAAAAAATATTTTGCAACTTTTCAATCTATGTTGCCATATTTATGCCATGTCATCATATAATAAAAAAAGAGAAACTAAATAAATGTCATGTAGGCTTGGTGACCTGCTATTCAGGTAAAATATATAGGATTAGAACATTAAAATAAGAGTGAATTGCAAGTTTTGTCCTTTATCTTTAAGCCATTTTGCAAGTTTTGTCCTTTATGTTTAAATTTGACGAGTTTTGTCCTTTATGTTTGAAAATCAAGCACGTTTTACCCTTTGGGCCTTAAAAATCAAGCACGTTTTGTCCTTTATGTTTAAAAATCAAGCACGTTTTGTCCTTTATGTTTAAAAAATCAAGCACGTTTTGTCCTTAAAAATCAAGCACGTTTTGCCCCAAAGGGTAAAACGTGCTTGATTTTCAAACATAAAGGACAAAACTCGTCAAATTTAAACATAAAGGACAAAACTTGCAAAATGGCCTAAAGATAAAGGACAAAACTTGCAATTCACTCTTAAAATAAACTTGAATGAACTGGTTAGAACAAAATTTTTAATAAGTGACCTAATTAGAACACTCCTAAAACTTTATTATCATTCTGTAAAATACTCCCACAAAAAACTGTAATTTCTAGCTGAAAGCGGATTTTACCTCCAAGGGGGATAAATCTGCACCGCGGCTAAAAGTCATCTCAAGACGAAACCTTTTGGGGTCTTCCAAATGTACCTCGGTATTTTCAAACATCCTTAAAACGATATAACTCATGTAATCAAGTTCCTTTGTTTTCAAAAGGCGTTCCAAACCATTGTCGCAAATGAGGCTGGCCTCCCCTTGAAGAGATTCATCTAAGTTAGAGTAACGAAGAACATTCATCAATGAGTGGATGTGAGATTCCTGTTGAGTATTGAAATATATTTAATTAATATTAATAAAAATACAACGAAAAAGAAAATTAAGAAAGATGGTAACTTTACTTACCGATGTAAAGTAAAGGCGGGTTCGGACGTGTCTCTCGGGTGTCTTCACATTAGCATATCTAAAGAAATGAAAGAGGAAAGATCAATGCACGTACGATTTGGAATGAGAATAAAGGATTTTGTATGTACTTACTTTGGATCCAAACGGTATTTTATCTCCTCGTCTTCATCCTGATCCATTGACTTATCACTAGTGAAGCTAGTTCTTCTTGATTCTTCATTCTTAGATTTTGGTTGATGATCTGTATGTTCTTTCACATTCTTGTTGGAGGTTGTTGAGCTTTGACATTGATTCTTTAGTTCTGCAACATTGATGGCTTCTTCTCGTGTATTTCTCAAATCGATCAAGATTTTACCCAATAAGCGTCTAGCAATCTATAACATTGGTAAGTAAAGCCCATATCAATACCACCTCAAAAATTTTATGGCAAAAAAAGTAAACTAAACGACAAATAAAAACCCAGCTTACGAGCTAGAATTTAGAGTAAAATGCCATTTTCGTCCCTAAGGTTTGGCCAGTTTTGTGATTTTCGTCCAAAAGTTTGTTTTTCCGCATCTGGATCCAAAAGATTTGAAATCTTGCCATTTTCATCCGGCTAGTTAACTCCGTCCATTTTTCTCCGTTAAGTCAGGGGTATTTCCGTCTTTTTTGTTAACTTAAAGAGAAACTCAGTCTTTTGAATACTTGTACATTATGCTAAATGCTTGTACATAAAGTGCAAAAAAAAAACAAATTGCCCTTTAAGTTAACAAAAAAGATGGAAATCCCTCTGACTTAACAGAGAAAAAAGGATGGAGTAAATGAGCCGGATGAAAATGGCAAGATTTTAAACCTTTTGGACCCAGATGCGGAAAAACAAACCTTTGGACGAAAGTCGCAAAGCCGGATAAACCTCAAGGACGAAAATGTCATTTTACTCTATAATTTATAATATTATAATTATAATATAATTCAAGAGTGAAAAGATAATCTTTAAGTATTAAATTGCCAAAGAATTAAGTTAACCTTGGAGCCTATCTTCAATTTCTGCATGGGATTGATGCCATACTCATTCGGAATAACACCATCAGCAAGCAACTGAAAAAATTACAAAATTCAGGAAACTTGGGATATATATATTACTTAAGCAAATAAATGTGCCTGTTTTTTCTTCAATCCTATATGACCCGTGAGAAAAATACACTAAATATTATATGTATTCTTTCTCATAAACATACCTGAGCAACTTTGAAGAGCTCATCTAGACCATCTATATTTAGATGTGCATTGTGCAAAAGATCATACCTGTTGAAGGTTGCGTATATAAGAGCAGTCGAAGAAAGAAGTTATATCCAACATAAAAAAATTAATGCGTAATGTTACTTACTTGCACGAGTCATATACATCTGGAATTTGCGTTATGTCGTATCTACTGTTAAAGGTGACAATAGCAAAATGTTAATGAAATTATGAATCTAATGATGGGAACCTTTTATTGTATGTATGAGAACAGAAAAGCTTACTCCTTGCGTTCGTTATACAAATCACGTTCCAGTTTTCTCCAGCGTGCATACATTAAAAGAAAGCCTTCACTCCCACAAGGTAATCCAGCAGCAATTCGATCGATATCTATATTAGTTTTACCAAGTGCTCTTGCTTGATCGTACGGTGGAATTACGTCATATGAGGTGGTCTCAGCAAGCTCCTCGTCTTCGTCTTTTGCTAGTAATCTTACTTGTTCTGTAACTTTTTTTGTCAGTTTCACCTATTAAATACATATCACATCAGTATGGAGTATGGACAACTTGTTAATTATAAGATAATTGCAACGTAAGTAAATATTTACTAGTGTAGGTAGAAGCTCGGAAGCGTTCGGTGGAAGTCCAGCCCCGTCAACCATCCACGGTTGTTTAGATGATCCATTTGCCTGTGCCGCCTTAACTCCGGATGTTATCAACTCATTCAATCTAGCCTATAAAAGCAGAAAAAAAAATCAGAACTTAAGTAAAGAAAAGGAATATGAAGTAATAAAATGACATTCATATTTAATACTACAAATATGCTATTTTGTCACATCAATCAACTTTGGCGTCAACCAACTTTAGCCCCTCAACTTTAATAATGATATGTTTAGCCCTTTAACTAAAACAACTTTAGCACCTCAACGTTAATAATAAACAACTTTAGCCCCTTAACTTTAATAATGACATGTTTAGCCCCTAAACTTTAATAATGACATGTTTAGCCCCTTAACTAAAACATCAAACAACTTTAACTCTCGCGATTGGCTTATCTTTATCTACGTTTTGAATCCGTTGTGGAGCTCGGGTGGTAACCCACTAGTTCAGATTAAAATATGTTACCAAGTTAAATACATGCATGACATAGAATTAGGGAAAAAATCAGAATACAAGTAACCTTAGCTTCTTCCATCTCAATACTTGCATTATCAAGTCCGTCTAACATTGATGAGTCCTTGCTAACAAGTGAAACCTTCAAAAACAATATGTTCTTTCAGTCATAGCGTAAAGTAAAATTGCATCATAAAGCTGTTATATATAAAATAGAAGACGACAAACCAATATTGGTGTTAATTGTCCTTCTAAGTCTAAAAGCCCCTTAGCAAATGCAGCAGCCGACATCTGTTGAGAGATTTTAACCCACAAACGGTACAACACTTCAAATGATGACGCAAAAAATAAATTATGTAAATAAAGTATGCACCTGTACACGGCCCTCATCAGAGCTGTAAATCTTAAGGTCATGCCGGTATGTACTGTGGAGACGAAGCAGTCCAGTACCTTCACCTGAAATAAATAATTGTGTATTAAGCAATATTTTTCTCGTATACCTAATAATGATGTAAATAAGTGAATACATAGTTTTTTGACATGCTAAACGTGTACTAAAGTACTAGTTGTGATATTATTTTAATTTTAATCATCTGAGACCCAAAAGTCCACACATATTCACCTGGATACATATTGTTGCGGAAATATCTGCCAAGTTCTTCAGCCTGTCAATGAGAAACAAAAAGGCAATGCATGTATATGAAATGACGATTAGAAACCCGTGTTGTTTAAAGACAATAATTTATTTATATCTGTTAACCATTGTTACAGATTATAGAACGAGAACTTAAACAAGCCACATTATAGAATATAGATACACACACGGTGTAATAGGGAATAAAAATCTTAAAGTTAAGACCTGTTTCCGGCCAGCATGTGTAAGAACACCTCCATATTTGAGAACCATGAGGGCTTCAATGGGGCGTTCTTCTTCAGTATCACCTTTCGCAACTTTAACCCACTTGAGTGGTTTAAGCTGAACCTTCCGATAAATGCCGGAGAAATGACCACCCTGGAAACATAGCACTTGTCATTCACCTAAAACTTTCAAATTTACAAATAGAGCACAAGAAGCTAAAGCTTTGATACATGTAATATTGTGGTTAAATAATATATCGATTTAAGGAAAACCCTTTTATTGGTTTTGCAGCTAGAACAAATTATCACTTGTCCTACATAAGAGTTTTTGTTTTTCAGTTTTTATCAAACATGAATATATGCATAGGGGAAGGTTAACGTACAATATTCCTTAACGTGCGATGGTACGATATGAAATTACGCATGTTATAAAACTCAAAACCCTAATCACGCATGAACAAAACCATAAATCACGCATGAACAAAAATCATAACCATGCGTGATTATGGTTTTGAGTTTTATAACATGCGTAATTTCATATCGTACCATCGCACGCTAAGGAATATTGTATTTTACACTTTCACTATATATATATATATATATATATAGGATTAGAATCGTGTGAGAATCACTTGGGTAATTGAGAACCGTGAAAACCATTCTGGACCACTCATTTTTTCTAGGCAAACTTTTTTTGCTAATCGCCCCTTACTACGTGTTTTTTGAAGTATACACATGTGTAGCTACGTGTTTAAAACGGAAAATAAGTATTGTACATATAAGTACTAATGTGTATAAAGGAAGATTATGGTTCCGAACATGTTTTTTTTTTCTAAAGTACATGCGTAGCTACGTGTTAAAAATTGAAAAACAAGTATCGTACATATTTGTTTGATAATGTACACAGATGTAGAATTAGAAACTGACAATGTACACGTCTGTACATCTAAACAAAAAAAAAACTGTAGAAAGGCCATTTTTAATTGCTTAGAGAAAATGAGTGGTCCAAAATAGTTCTCATGGTTCTCAATTACAATGTGTTTCTCTTAGGATCCCTACCCTATCTATACACACACACACACGTGTGTGTGTGTTCATACTTCATAATCAGCAGTCCTATAGAAAACTTGATCAAAAAATTGTAGTGTTATGCATAAAACTTGGTTAAGAAACATCATTGATCAAGATATGGAGCAAGGGTAAAACTGTAAATAAATATAAATTTGCACTAAAAATGACAAATTTAAATTTAAACCTCTTCAAGAACTGCTTTAACTTGACGAAGCTTTTCTGCATGTTCAATGTCTTCCGCCTCACTATCACTTCCAGGACCAAGTCTGAAAACAAATATGTAGCAATTAAATATATAACATCACTAACTAAACAAAGAACACAATCTAACCATCATTCATACCAACAAGTAGAAAGTTAATAACAAAAAATTCAGTAACTAATAACTTGAATAAATCAAACGACTTAACAAAAGTACAGATTCCAAATTAGTCTGCAAATCATTTAGATCACTTTTGACTAAATTAAGGTAGAAACAGTTCAGGAATACCTAGCACGGGGTACTAATATCCGTGTAGCATCTAACAAGTCTTGCAATTGTACCGCACTCTTGAGTTTTGTCTGTGATAAAAAAAAAATACATCAGCTAAAAGATATGCCAGAGATTAACCAGTAATTTTTAGGATCAAATGAATAATAAGAGTGATCATATCAAAAGCACCTCAGCTCTAGGTCTTCCCCCATTGTACTTGAGCATTAAATTCAACAATTTTTCCTCAGTGACCTTCAACTTTACCTTTTGCTTTGCAGTTCTATCGCCACTGTCCAACAAAAACATAAGTGTATATAAAATAACGAGTAAAATGCCATTTTCGTCCAAAGGTTTGCTTTTCCGCATCTAGATCCAAAAGGTTTGAAAGCTTGCCATTTTCATCCAACTCGTTAACTCTATCCATTTTTCTCCGTTAAATGAGGGGTATTTCCATCTTTTTAGACATTTTTTATTAAAATAAAAAACACTACTAAGAAATAAAGATACACCTCTGTTGACTTTCTAGTTACTACTTTTCTTATAAACATTAACAGATAGGTAAAAGGGGTACTTTTCTTATAAACATTAACGGATAGGTAAAAAGACGAAAATACCCCTAACTTAACGTTAAAAAATGGATAGATTAACGAGTCGGATGAAAATGGCAAGATTCTAAACCTTTTGGATCCATATGCGAAAAAGCAAACCTTTAGACGAAAGTCGCAAAAGTGGTCAAACCTCAGGGACGAAAATGGCATTTTACTCTAAAATAACAATAGAAGTGCTCACAAAACATAGAAAAGAAAAAGCAAAGATGTATGTATCTTACTGACGAATTATAGCTATCACACAACGTAGCTCCTCGGACTGTCCAAACGAGCCGATGATCCCGCTTCCCTGACGCGTTAGCCCCTCACAAGGCTGAGCTGGCTCATTGACCTTCCATGGCAAAACCGGTGGAATCGTTGTTGAAAGATGGGGAGCTTTTGCGTCTAGAAACAACTTTCTCAACACACAAGCCGCATCATCGTAATATCTATAGTTAATGTGCACATCAAGAAATTAGCAAGGCAACAACAATTCAACAGGTATGCGTAATTAGTGCTTATTACTTGTAGGAGTTTTTAACAAAGCTCCAACCGTTCACATCACAAACATATGAACGGCCTTCACAACGCAGGAGATCAAATCCACACACCTGTAGAAACAAAAGTATGCCAGATCGTTAAACAGTAACCAAGTTGGTAAAGAGACACATAGTTTTTACATGTTACAAATCCACAAAAGCTAAAGTAGGAGTAACGTAACGTAACGTAACGTAACGTAACGTAACGTAACGTAACGTAACGTAACGTAACGTAACGTAACGTAACGTAACGTAACATAACATAACATAACATAACATACCCCTTGCCTAAACGCATTGCAAACTTCTCTTGCCATTTGCTTCTCAGTTGGGGTAAGAAGCACAGGATACCTAACCTGTCAAAGATAACAAATTTAAATGACTACTGGGCCCTCTAATATGCACAACTATTTTCTATGAAATTGAGAAAAATGTAAAAGAAATGTAGTATAAGTGAATCACTTGTATCGTAATGAACACTCTTACAACAATGTGTTCTTGATATCCTTGAGAAGAATTATGTTTTTATATATCACTTACTTCTTTGCCATCTGGATTTCGCATCACGACACCGTCAACAACCGGGGATTTTCTTGCCTCGGCATGTGCATACTCTGCACCAACTGTATACACCTACAGCATAAGCAGTAAACAGTGAGCAAGATTTTACACATATGCATAACAGCTAATTGACTACCAAGAAGACAACTGAAATGATACCTAAGTCCTCAGTGCCCCATAATAATATCCATATTTCAAGAAAAAAATATGAAAAAGTGTTCAATCGAGAATTTAGATAACCTTAACATCTGTTCCTCCAGTTGGCATAAACTCCTCGTATATATAAGAACCGTCACGTCTCACTCTTCTGACCTCTGGATGGAACTCACTTGATCTGTTACCAACCTGAAAGAAATGTGCAGCTTGGGACAGTTTTATCACATGAATTACAAATTAAATACAAAACACACATAACAGTCATGAAAGAGAAGATTTAGCATTGCATATGAGTTGTGTCATATAAAGATATTACAAACAACAAACCTATGCAAGTGACTCGAGATCTAGTATTAAACGTTACAGAAATGAGAAATCTCACCTTGCGAAACAATTCTTTCATGCCACCCCCTGCTGAGCTGGGGTAATATATCATTATTCTGTGATCATCACCTTTAACAAAGGAAAATCAGATAAAAAATCATAATTAGTTATGAACAATGTAAAACAAAAGCTTACATAAGTAGCACAATACTCGCAAACAGGCAAGTTCTAGAAGTGTGAACTAGCAGTTTATAGAAAAAAAATTCAAAGCTTACCATGAACTGGTTTCTCCACAAAAGGCTTCCAAAATCGCTGCCCATGAACCTCGACAAAATCTTCTTCCTCAACAAAATATTCCAAATCTTCATATGGTTTGTCCCTGTTTACAGCTGCGTATCTTGGGACTGGGATTCCACACATTTCGAGGCACTTCATTTTCACCAGAAAAAATTAAATAAAAACAGAAAAGAGCGATAATCACTATAGTAGTAGTGGAAGAATAAGAAACGAAGTCACACACTTAAAGGTCAGTAAGCACCATACCTCATACACTTTCCTTCGGTCATGAAGAAGGTGCTGAGGTTCCAGTTCGTTTACAAGGAACGGTCTGAAGAAAGAATAAACAAGTAAACGTAACTTGAGTAAAGTAAACTTTTTGTAAGACTGCTTGTGGCTGTCACAAATGCTTGCATGCTAAGTAAATCATACATATGGTAATGAAACCATTACAAGATAACATTTGCTACCTTCATACTGAAGAATACTAATCACAGAAAGATTTGAAACAGTCAACCAGGACTATTCTAAAAGTCAATTTTGTTGAGAAAATAACCTCGACCGTATAATGGTAACATGAGTTTTCAGATCAAACAATCAGGTAGACACTCCTAAATTATTTATTATCTCTATGGCTCTCAGTAAAGACATAAAATTTCCTAAAAATATGAACTAAATGTTGAATAATTTACGCTGTGAATTTACCATACTTCAAAGATGTTGTAAAGCCATCTAAAAGAAACCAAACACCATCAATATACACACAGAATAACTCTTGACAGGTTCATAGCTTGTATCTCTGCAGTACATTATGTTCAATAATCCAACAGGCCTAACACCCTATGCTAAAACTTGCTAATGAGTAAGTAAGCATATCATAACAATGTTCTTAATATGCAGGAGACTTCAGAAAAAAAAAATAGAAACAAACAACACTACCTCCTTAGTGCAGCATATGCTTCAGCTTTTTCAAGCGGATATCCAGAGGAATGGAAAGCAATCAAACAATCACATATTGGCCACCTGAAATAGCAAAGTCAATACTATAACCCGTAAGTGAGAGTGAGTTAGAGAGGAATATCCTAATAGCACCTTTTTTAAGAAAGAATGTTTGAGAAAACTTAAACTTGTTTGCATATTAAAGCGATAATGGCAGCCACTAGTTTGGCAACAGTATAGATCATACAAAACCAAAGTCAAAGTCAAAGTCAAAGGTAATATGTATTGACTTGTTAGCTGCTATTTGACATCATAATACTACTACCTGCCCCATGATTTTAAAAAATAAAAATTAAGAGCAATTCCTTTGACTGGAACGCAATTTTCTCATTTAGTTAAGAGCAAATTTCCCATTCATTACTGTAATTGAATAACTGATATTTTACCAAAAAAAATAAAATAAAATAAAAACATGTATGTCATTAATTAACACTATATATGTGAATAGTATTTTTTTATCAGGAAGACATCTGTTTGGACATTATGACTAATTAATAATATTCATATTTTCAAACAGATATTTATAAGATATAAGTAATAAATATACCTTTCTATAGGTTCTTCCAGGATAACTCTGTCCCCAAAATAGATTATCTACACAATTATACAACAAATCAACATTATTATCAAACTTTTAGCCTATAAATCGCCACAGTCAACAACTATATTCATAGTACATATAAGTTACTTCCATGACAACAACAACACAAATAACACATAACGTCTAATCGCCAACTTTTTTAGAGAATCCGATCACAACACTTTGGGCCACTTGCTACTTTATAACTTGAGAATATCCGAATCTCACTTCTATTTCATCCAAAAGTGTGAAGAATCAATTACGAATACAACTCTTTCGAGTCACCAACAGCTAATAATAATAATAATCACTTACCTCAAATTCACCAAACGCTTGCAGCCTCTCCAGTATTTGCCCCATCGGAGCCGAGAAAACCTAAAAAAAAGGTAAAAATCAATAAATGAAAACAAAAACTAAATCAAATGAACTCAACTCAAACGCTATCAATAATTTTAGTTTTACAATCTTATCATCCATTGATCTGGATGTGTGTGAGTGTGTGAAATTGACGAAAACGAAACAGAACCTCGGGGCCGCATTTCACCTTCTTTTCCATTACACAAACACCGACTATCACTTTCTTCTTCTTGCCGCCATTACTCTTCCTTCCTTTCACCATCTCTGTTGGTTTTGTTTCTCTAGGTTTAAGTTTTGTAACTGAAAATATCTAACAACAGATATATACGTATAAATATCTATTGATATATACGTATAGACAGTTCACAGTTATATAAATATATAGAGAGTGTGATATGGAAATATGGAGATTGAGAATACCGGAAATGCGAGAATCAAGGTTGGATGAAAGATTACTACGGTAACGGAAACATGCCAAATAAAGGAAAAAAGTTGTGTTACAAGTTATAAAGAATATCTGAAAGATTTATTTTTGCAAAGATAAGGGGTGATTCTGGAATATACACACATATATACCTCTTCCAGGGGAAAAAGGACAAATACTTTTTGCATCATTTTCTCTACTTTTCTTTTGAAGAAAGATTTTAAATGCTTGTCGGGCATTTAAAATGCTTGTAGGGATACGATATTAATAACAAAGTAATTAGGTTTTATTGATGTAACGCGTTGCGGCGAAAGTGCGAAACAGAGTAAATGATAATGTTAAACAAATGTTATTTGAAAATATAGCATGTTGTTTCAAAAGTCAAACTAACAGAATCGGTTTAGTTTATCATCGTACAGTAAAAAACGATACAAAATAAATACCCATTCTGAATACAACTTCATTTTTAACAATACTTATATCGGAATGTCCAGTGGAAAAATAAGCATACTTAAGTTTTTTTTAATTAGCGTACGAAAGTTATTAAAGAAAATATTAAATTAACTGATTAAGGCAATATCTTTTGAAAAACAGAAAAAAGAATTATGGGAAATAAAAAGTAAATAATAAAAGAAAATACCATTAGAAAAAATGAAAATATGTTAAAAGTAAATATAATAATAAAGTAGTATAATATTAAAATAGTAAAATATTAAAAAAACTATATATTATTATAAATTTAAAGTTACTATTCATCGTTGCTCAACAAGAATATATATATATATATATATATATATATAGGGGAAGGTTTAAATAAAAACCACTAGTTATTGTGAAAACTCGAAAACTAATTAAAAAAAGCCAAAAAAACATACAAAAAAATTTTTTTTTTAATTTTTTTTTTTTTGCAATCAAAATTTCGCAGGTTTTTTAATATAAAAAAAAAATTTCAAAAAAAAAAAAAAAATTTTGTGTAGTGCACATATGTATGTGTACTACACATGTGTATTATTACACATGTGCACTACACAAATTTTTTTTTTTTTTTGAAAAAAAGTTTTTTTTATATATAAAAACTAGCGATTTTTATAAAAAAAATTGAAAAAAAAAAATTTGTGTGTTTTTTAGGCTTTTTTTAGTTAGTTTTCGAGTTTTCACAATAAAAGTGGTTTTCATTTGAACCATCCCCTATATATATATATATATATATATATATATATATATATATATATATATATATATATATATATATATATATATATATATATATATATATATATATATATATATATATATATATGTATGTATATATATATATAATAGTGTAGAGTGGCGGAGCTATCTCACTAATTTAGGTGTATCATAAAAAAATACCGTATAATCATAATAATAAAAAAACCAATAGTAAAACAAATGCCTAATAGATTTATCATCTTCTTTTTTTTCATAGCTTGAAATCGTTACATCACATCGTTGTCTTTTACTTTATCAAAAGTTTCGTTTTCGACCGCACAAACCATAGGATTGTTCAAATATTCCGGGCTTATTCGATTGCATAAATCCGTCTTAACAAACTTCAATTTAGATAAACATCTTTCAACGGTTGCGATTGCAACCGGTAAAACCAAAGCTAGCTTCACTACCCGATAAACCAAAGGACAAGAACTATGTGTTCCGGTTTCCACCATAAGACGAGCAAGATCATTTATTCAATTATAATATTGTTTTGGGTCCTGGGCTAACTTTATCAATTATATTTAGGGCCTCATTTCAATTATATTATTGTTAATTTGGGCTTATTTTATCATTCAGAATTAATTATTTTACAAGTTTTTAGGTTGTAAAATGTTTGGGCTTATAAAAAAATGTGATTTTAGTAATATCAAGTATCCTATTTTTTTGTTAATGGTATCCTCGTATTTTTAGGGTATCATTTGTATAAAACCAAACACTACGAATACGAATTGAACCGTAGCCGGTGCTACAACTCTTTAACACTATGGTTCCACCCCCAGTATACCATAAATAACAAATATGAAATATCTTATCAGTATGATTTAATAGTGGGGTTGGAAATTAAAATTACCAAAAGATCTGGTTTCAATGGTTGGTATGGAAATGCCAAAAGATCTGGTTTCAATGGTTGTTATGGAAAATGCCAAAAAAGGATGGGAAACTAATTTGCATCACACATGTACAAAGAATTATCTTGTTTTAAGCTATGTCGTTTGATTGCGACTTTCTCCAAATAAGTTAGTATTGTTAGGGAAAAAATCGAATTTGATAACTAACTTCTTGAGCTGATTTTGACTAAACTTTGACATACCATGTGATTTGACTAACTTATTGGATTTGATGGTTAGTATTACTAATAACCATTGTTTTGTAGACCGGCAGGACCGGAACTCTTAACGCCAATGGTTCGGTTAACCCCTTTTGAACCGTTTTCCAAATAACCGGCCGGCTGGGGGTGGTCAATAGTTTAACCACCGGACGATAAAGGACAGTCGGCCATGTGGGTGTTGAACGAAACATCCAATATCTGAAACCCGAATGTTTAGAGTTACCGGTAGGTGTTGATTTCTAACCGGGATGAAAATGCGTTGGTTTGTTTGCTCATCTAATTTTTTTTACGACAAACTAGCATATCTTTAAATACCTTTGCACAGAGAGGCGCCTTACCTCAAGATGTGTTGGTTTGTTTGCTCACCTGATTTGCTCATCGGTTGTATATTTGTAGGAATGAAGGAGAAAAGTCTTGTAGAAAATAGAAATGCAGCTAAAACTGAAAAGAAAAAAAAAGTGAAGAAATAAGGCTATAGGGTGTGGTCATAATCCTTATAATCATCATGATCCTTCACGTCAGCATCATATCACTCACCTCTAATCCATCATCCAAAACCATTACCTTAAGGGTGTGGTCATGACCCAAACCACTATCCCTTTATTTATTTTAATTTATCTTTGTCTAAAGAAAAAATGAAAGGATTTCTTAGACTAAAGGGTGTGGAGGACATGGTTGGGTCATCAATCACCATGTCGGACCATTAATGAATTGCTACACCACCCCCTTGCCTCATCCATCATAGTTGGCATGGATTAAACCATGGCAACTGATGTGTGTAAAATGCAACATATAAATTAAATCAAATAAGGCATAAAACTAACCCTTTTTAAGTACTAACTAGTTTAATACCCGTCCGTTGGACGGCTTACGCTAACAACGTAACAAACAAAGATAATGTATATTGAGGGTGTTCGGGAACGCTTCTCCTTTTCTTCTTTTCCATATCCTTTTTTGAAAAGGTTGCAACCATCTAACTTTTCCTTTTATTCTTTTCAAACAACTAAAACTCATTCTCAAAACACATTATCCAAACACTACAAAAATGACCTATTAACTTTTAAAAAGTAAAAAACTTGAAAGGAGCTCAAAATAAGCAATCCCAAACACCCACATTAAGTGGACACAAATATCAACAGCATTACGAACAAAAACACCATTCTTTAATTTATAAAAGAAAGCGATTGTCAAGAGTTTATAACCATAAAATGATAGAAAATATAATTGACAAAGTAGTAAAACATGAAACGGTGTAATCAACAAATAACTTAAAAACGGAACTCGGTTAAAACCAATTTTAATAATCATATTGCAAACCAAACTATGTGAAGATAATGTGATAGACTGAACTTACTTGTGTGTGCCATCTCAAATGGCTTTTGAACTCCCACTCGAGCAACTCTCATGTGGGTTCAAACGTCTTTCCATAGCACTGCTCAACAACCGTCTTAAAATTTTCTGTCCCCCGTGACTATATCAAATACTTCATTCGACTGTACATGCGGTTTACGGTGACAACTTAACAAAATAAAAACCAATATGAAGAAGAGTGCATAGTTTATAAAAGTTTCCATTATCCGGTACATTTTGATCATGGTAAGATTTAGAAGTGATACATGTGTGCTTTGTGCTGCAAGCTAATCACCCCCACTCGATACGCTGACGTGGCAATATTATAAAGGCCTTGCATTTTTTTGTCTATAATCAAAATTCAGTTCCTCATCGTCAGTTGTCTCATAGAAGTTCATGTCATCACCAACCCTAGAATTCCCATTATATCACCAAGTTGGTAATTGATCTGGTGCTTCTAAACAACAATTCTTATGATAGGTCAAGTGCTTCAAGAGCTTTAAAACCCTTGGAAGGAAATCCAACTGCTAAGGGAGTAAAGGAAAAATTCAAAATAAATTAGTAATCACCTTAGAATAACATAAGAGAAAGTGACACATAAGTTCTCATATCAGCTAGAGATTAAAATTTGCGACGAGTTTGACAAGTTCCTTTTAATTAATTTTCATTCATTTTACCCACCTGACTCGTTATATTAAGTGGTGAGAAACTCACATCAAGCAATTTTTTTGTATATTAAAAAACGAATCTATATTAAAAAGTTAAAAAATAGTTTATGCCATTTTCAACCCATTTGAGTTTTTTTTTACTTGATACGTTTAGGCTAATTTGTTTAATTAACACGTTTAAGATCAAATACAACCCAACTCGACAAAATTTAAGAGGTGAGGAACTCACATCAAGTAGTTGTTTTTAGTCCAGACTCTCTGCATTTCTCTTTGTAGTTATGGGGAATCGCCAATTTCCATATCCGTTCCAGGTAGCTCTTCCTTATGTCCAAAGATATCAATCCCTTAAACTTAAAATCTGAACCATAAATTTTCATCTTAGCTTCTTAATCATAAATAATACATTAATCTAAAAAAACAATATAAAATGTCCAAAAAAGTGTTCACGTGTCGTGAACCAGCCTGTTATGGCCCATAATAAAAATGACATATTTTGACCCATTACCCAACCCACTCATCTTGACACATCTTACAGGGTCTAAAATATGAATGTCATAGAAGATATATAATAGACTAAACTGAATTAAGAGAATGACTTCTAGATTTCCAACCCCATCTATTGAGGAGGGTTTGACACCTCAGCAAACTCTTGGAATTCAATACCAGATTTCCCAGCCAACAACATGAGCAAACCCCTAAAATATGTTCCCCAATGATACAAAGTATAATACACTCCTTTCTAAAGTAAAAGAAAAAAAGAAACTAATTCCAATTTAAAGGCAAGCAGATAACTATAGAAAGAAAAACAACAATGAAGCTATTGTACCTCAAACAGCATGAAGGATTGAAGGTCACCCAAAGTTCATTTTTAATTTATACAACCTTCAAATTGATCTTGTTTGACCGGAGGAAGACAAAACTTTTCACTTTCATCACCAATCGCTTCGATTTACACCACCCTCAACAGGACTCGTGCAGGACCTACAAAACGTTTGTTCCACCCTCAACAGGTCACCATCTGCGTGCTTTCTTCCTAGTCGCTGCCAGTAGTTAGTGTTCCTTCTCCTCGCCCTCCCTTTCACCGTCAAAGCGCGCGGAAGAGGAACCAAGCAACCAAAGTTTGTAAACTTCATACACACACTCTGGAGGCCTAAAAAGGAATTCTAACTGGATCAGTTCCAATGACATCAACTAAGGCATGACTCAGAAAGAATATTCGGTTGATTTTATAGTTTCCAATACCTTAGTGGGTGTTGCTACAATCACCATCTTGCTATTTCCATATTCATCACCAGTGATTTCACATAGTATCAGAAGCAATGTGCAGTAAAAAAAACAGTAACTGCAGCGGAAACAACAAAAATAATAAATAGATGTTGTATTACCAATGTCGCCTTTTCTCTGTGAACTCTAACTGACATATGTACTTAAAAACATGGCATTCTTCTTGATATTTCTTCTTTAAAGCCTCATGTTCCTCACCTTATAGCCACATCATAATAACAAACAAAATTAGCAAACATGTAGAGAACCAAGAACAAATTGAAAGCATAATCAAAGATCTTACCGAGACTCCGAAGGGATGTTACAACCTCATATCCAGGAAAAGAACCAACAGTTAATGTTTTAACTTCATACGGACTGCAATTTTGTCTTTTTCTAAATTCTGAAACAAAATATTTGCTAAAACTTATATAATCAAGTATAAGAAAATTATCTGAGTAACAAAAAGAACAAAGGGTTTGTAATTAATACCATCACTTAGTTGCTTAAGTATTCAAATCTGCACATATAGGAAGGGCTTGTTCATCATGTTCAGACTGCACTTCACTGTTTGCATTCAATGTGTTATGAAATTGAAACCAGAAGCAGAAAACATCCAATTTGCCAACAATTAATTACAAAGAATATAATAGCTAACACGTTTTGTCTTACCTAAACAAAGAGTGAAACTGGACTTGTCATTCACGAACAAATCATAGAGAGAATACCCTAAACAACGAAACTTATTCAAATCATAGAGAGAATACCTTACAGACCAAACAATAACAAACTTAAAGAAACAAAAAACTGAAAACAAATTAGCGTAAAGTACCTTGCCGAATTGAGATGAAGGAGGATCAGAAGCGCCAATAGCGTCCGGATGCAATAGTGATCATTGTACAAACACGCATGAACCCTAGTTTTTCTAATTGAAATGGATGATTCTCTACCTTCACAATAGGAAGAAAGGAACGATTAAGGAGGTGAATAGTTTACCAAGGATCACAATTGGGGACTGAACAACCAGGGGAGTGGATGAGGCTTGATGGAGAATCTATTGACTGCTCGAATGGTTCTTCAAGAATGCTAAAAATAGGACTTTTTGTTTGCTGGCATACGTTATATAACATTATTTCTCAACTGAACTGAGAACACTACCCATATTTGTAGGAGTGGAGATGATGGGCAGGAAAAGGTGGAGATAACGGTCAGCCATGGAAACTAAAAAAAACTGCCCTGAACTGCCCTCTTAGCAGTTAATTTTGTGAGTTTAAAGGGCTGAGATTTAATCTCAGCAAGATCCAATGGTCAATATTGATTTCAAAGTTGGTTACACTTAATGGGTTCCATAGATATATATAATAATGTTGGAAAAAGAGTGTTTTTGTCTTCCTTTTGTATTTTCAGGATTAAATGAGCTCAAATTAACAAAAGAAGCAAAAAGACAGCTAAATCTAACATAAATACAAGAAAAGGAACATAAGTGGATTGCCCGACCCCTCGACAGCATCCTCCCAAGCAAAACAGAGAAGGCAGATGACTTAACACGCCCCGTGCTCAGACAGCACGGGGTCGTGCCCAAGAAGCAGCAGATAAGACAAACCTATAAAAGCTTCTATTGTCCACCACGGGGCCGTGCCCAGTGAACACGGGGGCGTGGCGAAAGTACTGCGGGCGCATTAATTGTAATTGTGAATTACAATTAATGAGGAGAGAGATTGTCAGACAGGCACGGGGCCGTGCCCAGCGGACACGGGGTCGTGCCCAGGCTTTTGTTCAGCCTATAAATAGGAGTGCTTGGTTTCATTGCAACTCATCCCTTGGCACATCACCTCTCTCACACTTCATCCACCACCCACCACCATCACAACACCATCATCCACCACCATCATCCATTGTCCATCATAGAGTGTGTGAGTCGTCTCGGGATCCAAGATTGATCGTAAGAGTTCTTGACAATCAAGGCCATGTTTGCCTAAGTCTCTTACATCACTTGGTGAAGACAAGTGTTTAGTATAATACGTTTTATTTTTAATCTTTTGCACTTTTTATTTGGTTTTGTATTAATAACTTTAATAACTGGTTGCTTATGTTGAAGGTGACTTTTCCTTATCGTTTGTCCGTGGTGTCTTGGCATTATTTTACTGTCTATATAAAATAAAAGATTTTCACCATTCATATCTCCATGGTCTATATGGAGGTATGTTGGCTACCTGGTCGGGGGTTAAGGGAACGCTTTGGTAAGGGTCTTGCCCTTGTTCAGCGTTTAGAGGTCCTGCAAGGGACCT
Source organism: Helianthus annuus (assembly GCF_002127325.2). NCBI lineage: Eukaryota > Viridiplantae > Streptophyta > Magnoliopsida > Asterales > Asteraceae > Helianthus > Helianthus annuus. Next base: position 140,059,783 of record NC_035446.2, on the reverse strand, counting down.
GGGTCAAATTTAGTAGGATCTCCTTCAATACCCAAAGGTATTGGATGGCGGGGATCCAAACTCTTTGACCCCCTCATAAGTTAACTACTATTAATACTATAACCCGGCTATTTAGGACTGTATCCCTGCTGACTCAGACTACTTAGTCGAGGGTAACGTCACCTCTAAAAGAGGGGCCTACCATAATTTGCATTAATAACTTAATTCATTATCTTTCAATAATCCGACCCTTTAGGATTGTATCCTTGCTGACTCAAACTACTGGGTTGAGGGTAACGTCGCCTTCAAAAGAGGGGTCTACTACAATAACTAAGATAATCTCTTAAACAAGTGCAAAAGTGCGAAAATAATCAAAGGTTATACTAATACACGAGTCGGATCCAAGTGATTCATCTTGTCTATCTGTTTTTATTTTTATTTTATTTTTCAGCATTTAGTTAGTTTTTATTTTCTTAGTTTAAAAATCTTTTCTAACATTTTGATTTGGTTAGACGTTGAGGATAAACCGGTACTAAAAGCTCTTGTGTCCTTGGACGACCTCGGTATCTTACCAACACTATACTACGTCCACGATGGGTGCACTTGCCCATATGTGTGTTTAGTGTTAGTGAATATCGTGTTTTATAAATTTAAAACTTGGCTAAAAGTGTAAAAAGGACTTAAAATATACATCTAAAACATATAACACACTTGCACGCATCAGCAACCATAGGCTTCCTTTCCTTTTTCAATATATCATTTTCCTTTTTCACAAAAATAAATTAAAATAAGAGAATAGTGGTTTGGATCATGACCACACCCTTAGGGTAGTGGTTTTGACTTTTGAATGATGGATTAAAAGTGAGTGAGATGGCGCTGATGTGGAGGGTCATGATCACACCCGATAGCCTTAGGGGAGTGGGGGTGGTCACTAGTGATGAAATTCCATCACTCACAAACATCTAATCATATTCCGCCATGTCAGCAACCACTATTCTATCACTCACAAACATTCTTTAGTGGCGGTGGTCATCACTAGTTATGGGATTCCCACGTACAAGTATTAATACACAACTTACAAGTCATACACATACAATCAACAATGTTCAACGCGTGATAAAATCCACGCGTCATAACTATCACTCGTTATAAATATGGTGGCGGCGGTGTTAGTGATAGTTTCACGAGTGAAGGATTGTTTATAACGAACCACCCCCAGTGGCCTTAGATAATGGAAATGAGGACCATGGTGGATCAGACAAAGGGTGATGTAGTCTTCCATTCATGTTCATACGTGGCGAATTAAATCCCAACCATGATCTCCACACCCTTTAGCTCTTTAGCCTAAGATGTTGATATAATTGAAAGAAAAAAAGTAGAGTTTTAAAGTTTTTGAAAAGTGGAAAGTTCAAGTGTTCAAACTCTTTAGGGCAGTGGGGGTGGTTACGTTATACTTCGTGATAAAACAAATATCACGCGTGGAGAAGTTTCAAGACCACCGCCACCTTCATATGCAACGAGTGATGGAATAATGCGTGTGATATATTTCACGCGTTATGGAATGTGAGTGATGGAACATGTGAGGGGGTGTGAGGGTTTATTGTTGGGTGTTGTGAGTGATGACAATTGCCACTAAAAAGGATGTGAGTGATGGAAAAATGGTTGATGACATGGCGGAACTTGATTGGGTGTTGTGAGTGATAAGTGAATGATGAGTGATGACCACCCCCACCCCTTAATATGTCAAAACCTGCTTTTTTTCTTTCTTAATATCTGTTTTTCTAACAATTAAAAATATAAATTATTATTCATCTATTAATTTACAAAATGGTTTTGTGTTTATGTTTTGCTATTCAACTTGTACAAATCATCATAGCTTTATGTAATAATGTGTAACGCATACTTGAATTTTCCTTTTGTTTTTATTTTTACTCATGTAATTTGAATTTATATAATTGTTATTTATCTATCATATGCATTTACATATTGTTTTCTATAGTTTTCTACCAAAAATTGTACATAAACGCTTCACGTCTATTTTTTCGGTTTCAAGGTTCTGTCGTTACGTGTGGGTCCTAAAAACAATTTAATTTTTGAGATTTCTAAACACATGTTATATTCGGGTATCATAAGGCCACCTGTAGTGGTCCGGGATATAACGCCAAACTCAAGCATGGCGCCCCATAGCACCGTCCAACACCACTACGGCGGGCGTTATAGGAGTTAAATTTTGTGTTCCCGTGAACCTCATAGCGGCGTGAGGGGGGATTATTGCATATACTAACTCACACACATATATATACATACATATATATATATAAAGCCTCATACATATAACCCCATTACACCCTCTTGTGATATAAAGCCTCATAAAGCCCCTCTCTTACGCATTTCGCCACTTGTCGCATAACGCCCCCTAAGGGACTTTATGACTACACATAGTCTAAAAAGTGGATATTATACAATTACTTTGGTCCCTGTGGTTCACCTAAATTACGCATACAATTACAACCTGGCGCAACATGTTTTTTCTAACAATTAAAAATATAAATATAGAACTAATTACTAAATCTTTACTTTTTCTGTAATAAAATATAAATAAGTTGTCCATAGTGTTATAGCCTAATGGCATCTTAGAGGTGAGATAAGACTTAGGAATTATTAGGTCTTGGGTTCGATTTCTACAAAGACAATTGGGCACGATGATACTCAAGTGGTCCGTCAGTGATCTAAATTTGTCGTTCAAAAAAATAAAATAAATAAATAAATTATTTACAATACATTCAATACTCGTGTGTTATCAACGGGTAACAAACATATGTATATCCTATGTCTAGTTAAGTTGTCTAATTATTTTTATTTTTATTTTTATCCTATGTCTAGTTAAGTTACAAAAATTCTTTATTTTTTTCATGTTTTAAATATTAAAATAGTTATGACGTTTTCTGATTCTTAATTCTTAATTCTGGTCCGACTGGTAAACTGGTTATACGATTCATTTGAAGTTTGGTCCAATTCTGAAAATATTGCTAATAACTAGTAAGTAAAATGTAATAAATACATAAACAAACGAATGTAAAAGAAAAAAATAAACAGTTGTACAAAAAAGAACTAGACGTGTGTTCATGTTTACATGTTTTTTCAATTTACAGTGTTTTATTTATGTTCGTTTGGATACCTAAGACTAGGGGGAGTGGGGCGTTCTCCCCCTCCAAGACGCCTAAGGCCGCCCCGCACACCACCCCCATTAGGCGTTTCATGGGGCGTCCCCCCTTTGGGCATCCTCTTCTCGTCGCCAAGCTCCTCACACAAATCAAGAATTCCCCCCTCCAACGGCTACTTTGACCAATTAGTGATTTTTTTTAACCAAATCACCTACTTTGACCAATTATGGGTGCCACGTGTCGCAAGACGCCCTACCCAGCAAAGTTGCCCCACTCCCCCTTTTTTGCTCAAAATCCTCTAATCTGACGTGACGTGACGCCACGTGTCGTAAGACGCCCTCTCAAAAGGAGGCCCCACTCCCTTTAGTCTAATTACCTAATTTACATACAATTGGTGAAACGGAAAATAGGAGAGAGAAGGCATAATGACATTGTGATTTGGCTATTATTCTTGGTGATTGTGTTGGTGCATTGATGAGTTGTTCCGATAAATTGTAATAATTCTATAATATGATTTTAATTTTAATTAGGGTTGTAGTAAGCTTTTTTGTAATGGACAATGATTTTGCCTCATTTCCCTGTGAGATACAACAATAATTCATTCGTTGTCTTTTGGTTTGTTAGGCGTAAGAAGTTTGATCGATATCGTTGAGCTTGTTAGGGTATCGTCATAGAGTCGACACTTGGTATAACACCAACAACAATAAAAAAAAGACAAAATGACAGTGCACGTCCTTTAGGTTTAACCAAAAGTACAGTGCACGTCCTTAACGTTTAAAAGTTGCACTGCAAATCCTTTAACTTTATTTTCGTTGCATTGCAAGTCCTTTATGGCAAACGGTGTTAACTTTTACCATTAAATACCCCACGTGCCTCCCACGTGAGGGGTAGATCCGTCCATTCATTGTCCTCCTTTATTTAAAGTTTAAACCCCAGTCTTCAACCAGTTCATCCCCTTCCTCTCTTAGTTCATCCCCTTCCTCTCTTGTCACCTCCATCTTCAACCAACCAGAGGACACCATGGCGGCGGACGACGTCACGCCGGCGGTAGCATCTCAGGCATACCTGGAAGGAGCTCAGGTCAAACAAACCAAGTCACTCATCACCGAGTTATGCCGCCTCTCTACACCCTCGGTTGGGTCTCCGGCACCGGCGGAAGCATCACCGCCAAGGTCCATGACGATTCCGTCCCAAAATCCGACCAACTCATCATCATGTCCCCCTCCGGTACGTATCTCTCACTCTATTTGTTTAAAAAAACATCTGCCTGGTGATTATTGTTAGAAATTAGGGGTTAATTGGACTTTTGCTAGTGTTAAACTTGAAGAAGATGAAATTAGGGTTTATATGATAGGTGTCCAAAAGGAAAGGATGGTGGAAGAAGATATGTATGTGTTATTGTCTTTTGTGTATTGTCTTGTGTAATTTTGTTAATGGTGATTATGAAATCATGTTGTTGTTTCTGTGCCTTTTTGTTTGGTTTGTTTAGATTACTCATATGGAGATGATTAAAGGAATTCAAGGGCATGGTTATTATGATGAGCTTGTGGCTCCGATAATAGAAAACACTGCTCATGAAAGGGAGTTGACTTAAGCTCTTGCTGCAACAGTATGTTCTTTTTGTCTCTGCTTCAACAATCTGTAAAAGTTAGTTTTGTTTTGGTTAATTTCGAAGACAATTAAGAAACTTTTTTTTTCTCAATTATCAACAGACTGAAGCGTACCCGTAAACAACTGCGGTACTGGTGCGAAACCATGGTATTTACAGGTGTTAGGGTTAAAATACAGAGAGGAAGGGGATGAACTGGTTGAAGACTGGGGTTTAAACTTTAAAGGAGGACAATTAATGGACAGATCTACCCCTCACGTGGGAGGCACGTGGGGTATTTAACGGTAAAAGTTAACATCGTTTGCCATAAAGGACTTGCAATGCAACGAAAATAAAGTTAAAGGATTTGTAGTGCAACTTTTAAACGTTAAGGACGTGCACTGTACTTTTGGTTAAACCTAAAGGACGTGCACTGTCATTTTGTCTAAGAAAATACAAAATATTAAGGTAAATAACAACGATAGATTTGAAACTAGGAAGAGTGGAAACAAACCAACACATTTATCATTCAACCAACCAACTTTTTTGTTTCTTATTTGAAACTTAATTAGTTTATTATGGAATAGAATGTGAAAGAAAAGAAAAGGAATTGATGGTTTACGCTTAGCAGCTTCCCTTCTTTTTATATATAACATAACTAGGTTATTACTCGGGATTGTTTCCCGGACTCGATAAAGTTACTTTTACTAAAAACTATTTATGATTAATGTATAATTAAAATCATACAAAAATAAAACCTTCGCGAAAGAAAAAGAGGTACATGATCAAAATGCAAAATACGAACAACGTTGATTATGCTCTCTACATCATCCTAATTTAAACGCCACCATAACAAAAATCACAATAGGAATCCCAATCTCAACACCACCTGCATAAAATCACAAAAGGGCCACCGTAGAAGAGATTAAAGCCAACAACTTTTAGTGGAATCAGACGAGGGCGAAAGTCATAGGAATCAATGAAGAAAGCTGGAATAAATTCCGCAGAAGTATTCCCCCATTTTCACTCCACAATTGGTACATATTTGAGCAACCTATCACATCAACATAAATAATAAATCATTATATAACATCAAAACATCTACACTTATCATCTAAAAAACGCTATGCAAACTTAATAATTCCCATAAAATTCTCATAACTTAACAAACCTGTTGTTCAGTATTGCAAATCGCACAAATAACCTGTGTAAACCACCAAAAAGCACAAACACATTACCTCACATCCACAAAAATCTTACTATAATCCCCAAAAACATAACAATCTTGGTATTAAAAAGCGCGTCTATGTGCAAAGGCCATAGCCTTTTCACTTAATGCCTTGATAAACCCAAAATAAAAAAAAATCAAAATAAAATAAATTCACAGTTCAAGAGCTTACTTTATGTACAAATCGAGACTTCATCCTGGCTGGACTTTTGTAACGCTGTTTGACCACTGTTTGACCAAATTCAAACAACTGTTTGCAAAAATATGATTCTTAGTGGTTCAAAAGTCTATTTGACCAAAGTTAAAACGCTGTTTGACCAAAGTTAAAATGTTGTTTGACCAAAGTCTGTTTGACCAAAGTCAAAGTACTGCTTGGAAAAAAAGAACCACTATTTTCTCCACAAAACATTGTTTTAACCCTACAGTGTTTTGAAACCACTGTGTAACATAACAGTCGTTTCGAAACACTGTTTAACCCAACAGTGGTTTCAAACACTGTTTAACCTAACAGTGGTTTCAAAACACTATTTGACATTTTTGGCTCAAACCGTCAGTAACGGTTTCTTATCATTGCAAACCAAAACCAAACTGTTGAAAATTCGAATCAAACCAAACCAAATAAGATTCCTTAAATCTCATGGATAAGGAATCTACAGATTTAATCATTCAGTTTTGCACGAATCTAGAGAGTTGTGTTGTTTGTTTGTCAAACTTATTCAAAGTGTCACGAAACAACAAGTTATAAAAAAATCAGCAGACCTAGAAGTTGATTCATTTGCTGCAGATTAAATTCATTCGTTGCACTATCGAAACAAAGTTCATTCGTTCAAATTCATCTACATTCGTTCGAAAGTCATACATTTGTTGATATTATCCGCGCAAAACAGAAATCAGTTCATTTGCTGCATTCGTTGTATTGTTCACGGCCTGGAAATCTGATTTCGAGCAGTCTTATTTGCTGAGAACATATTTATCTACAGATAAATGGTTCATTCGCTGCAGTTTCAGCAGAGAATTAAAAGTGCATTCGCAGAATCTGAAGTGTTTGATCGCTGAAACAAGCTGGTTCAGTTTATCCACGGCAGAAATGTTTTTCACAGAAATTTGTACATGCCCAGAATTGTCCATTTGCTGTTAATTTGCGCAGAAAGCTGTCCATTTGCATTACAAAATCTATTCACTGTTAATATTGCCCAAAACAGGTCCAGTCACTTGAAAAAGTTCATTCACTATTGAACAGATTCATCCGCTGCTGAATAGAATCTTTGTTCATTAGCAGAAACTGTTGAAATCTGTCCATCCGTTGGTTGTAAGTTCATTCGCAGATTTCACTACATTCACTGAATCTGATCAAAAGTCTGCGTAAATATATAGTCAGGACTCCAACTTTAAGCAAGAATAAATGATAAGTTGAAAAAAGAGAATTTATATGAGCAGCATGCTTTCTGGATCAGATGCGGCTGATGATGATTGACCAAACAACAGGAAAAAGCTGCTGTTGTTGATCGATTGTTGCTGCTGCTGTTACATGTAATGGATATCTAACAGTATCAACTGTTTGCATAGAGAGTATTTTTAAAGATGCGATTCTAAGCATATCCTTATTGTTTAACATAGATATATAATATGAAAAGTTATTTGGCTTAAAGAAACTCAGATAGCCGAATATCTATGATCTTCGTAAGTTTTTCTTTTTCATACTCGACTATGGGATGAAACCACTGTTGGGTAAAAGAAACCACTGTTGGATGAAACCATTGGTTGGTTTCACTGTTGGATGAAACCACTGTTGGGTTAAAACTCTGGTAGTTTTAACCCAACAGTGGTTTCAACCATTGTTTTCTCCACAAAACACTGTTTTAGCCGAACATTGGTTTCAAACCACAATTTTAACCACCATTGTTCTCTCCACAACAAAAAGTATTCCATAAATCAGAACAACAAATATATATTTCATTGAACAAACATAAATTGATTAAAAGGAAGTTACCTTCAGGTGAGGATAACTTAGGGTTGTCGGTGACGATTGGTGGAACCCGTTAGGAGATTAGGGCTGCACTTGCATTCTTGACACTCAAAGATGATTGATTATACATTATATATCGGAATAATAATGATTTTAGCGATGATTTTATGTATCAGATTCATATTTTACATGTATAAATAATTATATTTGAACAAAATTGTTGCTTACGGAGGTGTCTCCTTGCGTAAAGTCAAAAGCACCGGGTCCATCAGTTGTACGAAGGTGTCTGATGATATGGCATGTGTTCCTAAACCAAAGATCATTTAGTCCGTGTTTAGCTTAACCTCACAAATAAGATTGGATGATTCATACAGAATACATATAAAATAACTAACCTGCTTGAAACAGAGGCCAATGTCCCTGCTATAAAAGTCCGTGTATTTGATCATAAATACACCACAGTCAAACCTGGTTAACAAAACAAATCACCATCAAAAGAGAACATATAACAGTATCGTGTCTTCAAAAACAAAAGGTTAAACACTCGTTCTCTTGACTAGGAAGATCTGTAACGTATTCTTACTGCCAAGAAGTAACATCAATGTCTTCCCCGTTCTTATCTTTCACCTCATCCACAAAGTATTTGGCCTGGACCCACAAATAAGCTACATATATCATGAAATGCATATGCATATAAACAACTGTCATGTTAAAGCCTATTTGCGATGTATAAAACTATACAAGTCACTATGATACGTAACAATACCCTCATTACTTGTTTATCAACACCTCAAAGAGAATCAAGATACTTGAATTTTTCATCTTTTTTGTTGATTACAGCCAAACACCAATGTATTTCTTTATGAACAGGGACAAATATCTGCGTAAATATATAGTCAGGACTCCAAATTTAAGCAAGAATAAATGATAAGTTGAAAAAAGAGAAGTTATATGTATACACATATATAGCATTACTTTGTCGCACTCAAGAAGTCTGTATCCCAACTTCCTTTGGGTAGTCCATCTTCTAACCGACTTGTAATCATAGCCCGTTCTTCCACTTATCAACTATTGTAGCAACAAAGAGACAAAATAAGGATCATGAAAGGTGTCACATATAAGATTCAGTCTGCAGTATGTTCATTTTTACTAAAAAAATTGGTCATTCTATAATCAAAGGCAAAACTGATGTCGAGACTTAATACACATTTCAGCTATTTGCATCCATTTACCTAGGCTTTAGAAATCAGTCAAGTTTAAGCCTCATCCTGTTTTCCAGCCAACGCCTAGGTGTCACAAACGCAAATGATATCTGAATAAGTACAGACCATCACTACATTAGATAGAAAGACAAGCATAAATGTACGAACCCAAAACAAAGACAAAAATGCAGATAGTCATGACCTCAATATAAAAGACAGACCATAACTCAATAGTGACCAAACAAGAGCTATCATAAATATCACATAAACAACCTACTTTCTATGACATGAAGATGTAAAATTTACAAAAATCAAATAATGTTCTGCTTCTACCCTTTACAAGTTCATGTGAGGCAGAGTTCGCCTCATCAAAGGGCTTGCTGCATTTATTGCCTGCTTTTGTATCTGCTAAAGTATGTGTACCGATGGCGGAATCATCGGGGCATGGCACTGAGCGAAATAGATTGTCCAGAAGTTTCCATAACAACTATCTATATAATTCAGTTAAAGATACGTCCCATACCGTATCCCAAATAAACAAATACATTATTACAGATAACATCCAAACAAGAAATTTTGTTCCGACAACTCAGATTTAAACATCACAAATCTAAATATTGTTCAAATACTCCTAAAGACCCAGCCTGACAAGATCTACAGACAACTATGCCCTAGTTGCTTGTTCCTGACAGACAACTATTTGTTGGGGGCCTCTAAAGCTTTATTCTAGCCTCGCCTCCCTAGCAAGCAAACATCTTAAACACCTGTCACATACGTTAAAATAATGTCAATACATAAAATGTAAAGGTGAGCATACAAGTTTGATAATAACGTATAGAGTTTGAGTAGTTTACGCATAACCAGCACGTACACAGAGGGAAACGATGCATGTTAATTATCGACATGGATCTATCGATACCAACGACTGCGGGTTGACTATCCGAGCAGTTCGCAATACATGATTACCACCGTAATCCATGCAAGTAATTGTCCTTAACAACCCCCGTGTGAACGGTTGTTGAGTCCAAACTATAGTACTACGTTGCTAAGGCAGGTAGACATCATTCCACGTGTAAACATAACAACAAGCATACATTTAGTCACGTAATACATGCAATCGGTCAGCGTTCAAATAGTTTGAATAGTGTGTTCGGTTGTGATTTCGATAAGTAACGTATGTAACACCCAAAAGTGCTAAAAGCAAAAAGGGATCGAGTATACTCACAGTGATTGATTATGGATTGAAGGGAGCGCTGAGAGTAGGGTTAGTCTGAATAGTTCGATAGCACAACAATGAGTAATGCGGAAATGCAAACGAGGGTAAATGGATCGAATAGCCTGGTCGATCGAACGACAGGTTCGATCGAACGGGCTGTTCGTTCGGCTTGAAAGTCTGTTTGAACAGTCCTGTTCGATCGGCCGGTAGGCTCGATCGGCTGGGCCATCCGAGTGGATTGTTTCTTCCTCTGATGTGTTTGTGTATGATGGTTTGAACTTTTGAAGTTTTTTGTTGTAGTATTTGAGAACACTGAAGTGTTCTTACCTTTCAGGTCGATCGATCGAACGACCTGTTCGATCGGCCGGCTTAACCGATCGGTTAGAAACTTCAGAAGTAGTTCTCAGCAGGATGTCATTCGATCGAACAACATGCTCGATCGGGTGGCACTCCATACTACGAACGAGTTGCAAAATCTATTAAGTGCTGAAGCATAGTATCTCATGATCCGAAGAGTAATGTTTACCAATTGATAGCATATTCGATCGAACATCACCTCGTCAATAGCATACTTCATGAAGTTTGAAAAGTGTGGAATCATGTGCTAGCTGACCGGCTGGCCCGGTCGATCGGCTAGTATGTTCGATCGGCTGGTCTGTTCGTTCGAACAGCCTAGCCGTTCGGCCAGCAATTCTGACCTGGTCGGCCTATCTTCTAACACTTGGCTATTTGATTATTTGTTATGATTCCAAGGTATTTTGACGGCGAGTTAAACCATAGAACGTGGGTTCTTATTTGCTTCACCGGTTCGGACAGGAATCACCCAAGTCCGGCCGGTGAATTGTTCGGAACGGTAGTTTAACGTTCAACCCGAAATCGGGAAATGTCTAGATCTATGATAGATTTTAGTTTGTCTATGTGGAAATCGGTTAGATATAAGCTATTCATGGTTGAATGAGGCCAAAGTATGATGTTCTTCAAGAACACCATGATGACATCATCCAAGAACACTTAGATCTTGGTGATTTCACGGTTAGAAATCAAGTTTTGAAAGATAGAAAGGTGTAGAATTGTGTAATGATAAAAAACGTACAAGAATTAGAGTGAAAACTTACCGGAGTTGAGAGAAATCTGAGAAAAGGTGAAGAACAAGGGTTGGTTCGGTCAGAGCTTTCCAAAAGTAGAAAGAGTGACAATGACAGGGCTATTTATAGGCTCCAAAAGAGGAAAGTGTCAATCGATCGGCCAGGACCTCCGATCGAATGGCCTGCTCGATCGAACAGCCTATTCGATCGGCTGGCCTGTTCGATCAGGGTGCTTCCTGTTCGATCAGCAACCCTTTTCGAGTATTTCACGACGGTTTTCGATATTTCGATTTCGATGGACGATGATACGAATACGATAGAGTTCCTAGTCAAATTACTTTCAGTCCCAACTACTATATCTAACATACAATCATCTATAAGTCACGTTTCGATGTCGGTTTCGATTGAGTTTGATTGCTTTTCGAGTTTTGATTCGAGTTTCGATTGATTCGATTGAATACCACACAAAACATAAAGTAAACATGCACAAGTAACACATAAGGCACACACACACATATAGCAATACCAAAATTCGCATAATTCGAGGTTCGAGTTCGATGATTGATTTGATTAACTTGATTATCGATTGATTAACTTTATCGCATTGTTACTTCCTACCATTCACAGTCGTAAATCGGTCGTATTGATTAAACATTCGATCATTTTATTTAGACAACACTTACTCCACATAATATAAAAAGCAAAAAAGAACTATTATCAGTCAAAGAAGTCTAAGTTGACTTGGACTTTGACTTTGACTTTGATCTTCGAAAACACGGGGTGTTACAGCCTCCCCTTGTTTAGGGAATTTCGTCCCGAAATTAGGCTCGAAGCTGCACATCACCGTGAGTCGTTTACCAATTTGACGTTTCAGATCTTTATTCAAACAGTTGCGGGTACTTGGCCTTCATGTCGCTTTCGAGTTCCCAAGTGAACTCCGCGCCTCGCTTGCCTTCCCATCGAACCTTCACGATAGGGATGCGTGAGCGCCTGAGTTGCTTGGTTTGGCGATCCATGATTTCGACAGGCTTTTCCACGAAGTGTAAGGTTTCGTTGACCTGAAGATCGTCGAGCGGTACGATTAGATCATGATCAGCAAGGCATTTTCGGAGGTTAGACACATGGAAAGTCGGGTGGACGTTACTGAGTTCCTCCAGTAGTTCGAGTCTGTAGGCGACTTTTCCGATCCTTTCCAGAATCTTAAAAGGTCCAACATACCGAGGCGCTAGTTTCTCTTTCTTGCCGAATCTGACTACACCCTTCCAAGGGGATACCATTAGGAGTACGTAGTCGCCAACGTCAAATTCAAGGGGCTTGCGTCTTCTATCGGCGTAACTTTTCTGTCTATTCCGAGCTTTCACCAAGTTGTCTCGAATTTGGTGGATTTTGTCGGTCGTTTCTTGTAGTATCTCGGGACCGGTTAATTGCGAATGACCGATCTCGTGCCACACAATAGGCGATCGACATCTCCTTCCATATAAGGCCTCGAAGGGTGCCATTTGGATGCTGGCATGATAGCTATTATTGTACGAGAATTCGAATAATGGCAGGTGTTTGTTCCAACTACCACCAAAATCCATGACACACGCCCGGAGCATGTCTTCAAGAGTACGGATCGTTCTTTCAGTCTGTCCGTCGGTTTGTGGATGGAATGCAGTACTCAGATTAAGCGACGTACCAAGAGCCGCTTGAAAAGTTTCCCACAATCGAGAAGTAAACCGAGCATCACGGTCAGAGATGATGTCGCGAGGCGTACCATGATTACAAATGATCTCGTCGGTGTAGATCTGGGCTAGTCGTTCCACCTTATAGTCTTCTCGTATCGGCAAAAAGTGGGATGATTTGGTTAGACGATCAACTATAACCCAAATATTGTCGTGACCTGATGACGTGGGCGGGAGTTTCGTTATGAAATCCATAGCTATACTCTCCCACTTCCATATCGGTATCGGCGGTTGTTCGAGTAAGCCGGGTGGTCTTTGATGTTCAACCTTGACTCTTGCACAAGTTAAGCAACTTCCAACGTAAAGAGCGATATCCCATTTCATGCCCGGCCACCAGTACTTATAACGAAGATCCTGGTACATTTTGTCAGCACCGGGATGAATAGAGTATCGGGATTTGTGGGCTTCATTCATGATAATCTTTCGCAAATCGGTCCGCTTAGGGATCCAAATTCGGTCCAGATAGTAGAATATCCCATCAGCTTTGCTTACTAACTAAGCTCCATCATGATAGATCCTCTCTTTCTTCAATGTACGTTCGTTAAAGCAAGCATGTTGAGCTTCGCGGATGAGGGTTTCGAGGTTATGCTGGGCTTGAACGTTTCGGATACTGAGCACGTAACTCTTTCTGCTGAGTGCGTCGGCAACAATATTCGCCTTGCCTGGGTGATAATGAATCTCACAATCGTAATCGTTGAGGAGTTCTACCCATCGGCGTTGACGCATATTAAGTTCCCTCTGATTGAAGATATGTTGTAAACTCCTGTGAACAGTGAAGATCGTACACTTGGTACCATACAGGTAGTGTCGCCAAATCTTTAATGCAAAGACAACTGCGCCTAGCTCGAGGTCATGGGTTGTATAGTTCTTCTCATGGATCTTGAGCTGTCGAGATGCGTAAGCTATAACCTTGTCCTACTGCATAAGAACACAACCAAGACCAAGGTTGGAAGCATCACAATAGACTACGAAGTTGTCGCTTCCGTCGGGCAGCGTAATAATCGGAGCGTTGCACAGCATGTGCTTGAGAGTTTGAAAGGCAGACTCTTATGCGGTTCCCCACACAAAAGGCTTGTCTTTATGAGTAAGAGTGGTAAGCGGCACAGCGATCTTAGAGAATCCTTCAATAAATCGTCGACAGTAGCCTGTTAGTCCGAGAAAAGAACGAACTTCAGACGGGTTCTTAGGCGTAATCCAACTTTTGACGGCTTCAATCTTCGCGGGATCGACGTGTATTCCCTGACTATTCACGATGTGACCCAGAAACTGAACCTCCTCTAACCAGAATTCACACTTGGAGAACTTGGCATAGAGTTGGTTCCCCTGAAGTAACTCGAGAACCAAACGTAGATGTTGCGTGTGTTCGGTCTTCGATTTGGAATAGATCAAGACATCGTCAATGAACACGATGACGAAACGGTCTAAGAAAGGCTTACACACGCGATTCATCAGATCCATAAAGACCGCGGGTGCGTTAGTTAGACCAAAAGGCATAACAACGAATTCATAGTGGCCATATCGGGTTCGAAAAGCGGTTTTGGGGATGTCTTCCTCTTGAATCCGCAATTGATGATAGCCTGAACGTAGATGGATCTCTGAGAAACACTTGGCACCTTGTAGCTGATCAAATAGGTCGTCGATTCGAGGCAAAGGGTATCGGTTCTTAATGGTTAGCTTATTCAACTCCCGATAATCGATGCACATCCGGAACGACCCGCCCTTCTTTTTGACGAAAAGGATTGGTGCGCCCCAAGGAGAGGTGCTCGGGTGAATAAAGCCTTTTTCGAGTAATTCCTGGAGTTGGTTTGAGAGTTCCCGCATTTCGGATGGAGCGAGTCGATAAGGAGCTTTGGCAACGGGGTTAGCTCCAGGAATAAGGTCAATACGAAAGTCGATATCATGACTTGGCGGTAATCCAGGAAGATCATCAGGGAACACCTGAGGAAATTCATGAACCGCTGGGACGTCTTTGACTTCAACCTTCTTTTTCTTTTCCTTCTCCGCTACTACAATATTGGCCAAGAAAGCGCTGTATTCCTTGCGGAGATACTTGCTGGCTTGAACACATGACATGAGCTTGAGACCTTTCGACGCTGTTTCACCGTATACACATAGAAGATCACCATTTGCGAGCGAGAATCGAATCATCTTATCAAAACACACAACTTCAGCATGGTTTTCGCGAAGAAAGTCCATGCCTACTATAACGTCAAAACTTTTGAGTTGCATCGGAATAAGATCGATAGGAAAGATATGATTGTTGAGCTCTAGGGTACAATCACGAAGAACAGAGTTAACTGCGATAGTTCTTCCAGTAGCGACTTCAACTTCGAATGACGAGGGCAGATAAGAGCGCTTACGACTAAGGAGCTTCTCGAATTCAAACGACACAAAGCAGTTATCGGCTCCAGTATCAAACAAACACGATGCATAAATACCATTCACAAGGAATATACCATTAACCACGTTGTTATCTACCTGAGCCTGACGGGCATTGATGTTGAAGGTTCGAGCATGGGCTGCTTGCTGCTGTTGCTGAGGCTGCGGTTGTTGCTGCTGGGGCTGCTGGGGCTCTTGCTTAACCACCCTGTTCGGGCACCTGTTTGCAAAGTGGTTAGGATCACCACATGCAAAGCAGACTCGAGCATTGACTGCAGGTGCTTGAGCTGCTTGTTGGCCTTGAGTGACGGGGAGCAGAGCTTGGTTGGCAGTAGCTTGCACTGGGGCTTGACGGGGACCAAAGCAACAGTTCGCAGTGAAATGACCATAAAGGTTGCAGTGAGCGCAAAAACGACAGGCTAGACCCACTGGATGATGATACGAGCATGTCGGGCAGAGCGGGTGAGGGCCTGTGTATGCACGCTTTGCTGGCGGTGCATTGAATACTGGAGCTGAGCGGTGGTGCTGTTGCTGCTGAGCTGGTACAGCTTGTAGAGAAGCAGCAGTTGTTGTGGCAGCACAACTCTTGTTGCTGGAGCTGTTGTTGTTCTTCTTCCTTCTTCTTGATGACTTGGAGGATTGAGCAGTGGCGGTGTCGGCGGATGCTGTTGCAGTGGCTTGGTGCAGAGACTTGGTTTGCTTATCCCAAAAGCCAGACTTCACTCGCTTGTCATTGATCTCAGCGGCGAGTAGGTAAGTTTCTTCAATCGTTGCTGGCTTGGCGGCATGAACAAAGTCGGCTACACAATCGGGCAGAGCTCGAATGTACTTCTTGATGGTCTAATCTGGGGTCTTGACCTGATCGGGACATATGATGCTAAGCTGCTTGAAGCGAGCAGTGAGAGCAGCGTTGTCTCCATCCTTCTGCTTGATGGTCCAAAACTCGTCCTCCAGCTTTTGGCGTTCATGAGGAGGGCAGAATTCGTCGATCATAATTGCCTTCAACTCCTCCCATGTTAGCTCGTAAGCTGCATCATTTCCGCGCTTGTTTCGTTCGGCCGTCCACCAGTCTAGAGCACGGGACTGGAAGACGCCTGTTGCGTTGAGGGTACGGAGATTCTCAGGACAACCGCTTTGGCGCAGAGTGACTTCAACCGAGTCAAACCAGTGAAACATGGCGGTAGGGCCATCCTCGCCAGTGAACTCCTTGGGTCCGCATGCCTTGAACTGCTTGAAGCTGAAAGCAGCCTTGCTAGCATCTTTGGGTGCGTCTGTTCGTGATTCATCAGTTGACTTGCTGACGTTTTCATAAACATTGCTCACAACTTTTGCCACGCTTTTGGCGATGATAGCGGCAAGACGCTTATCTCTCTTCTCTTGACGAGTCAGATGGTGTCGGGATCCAGACGACGACATGGTCTGCAACAGACATCGTCAAAGGACTCAACACAACGAAATCGAATCTCACCTCACACGTCTAGACTACTAAAGCTTAGGAACACGTCGGAACACATATCACATAAACACATAGGCACATAACCACAGATACACGTAATCATAGAGCACAGAAGCACATAGAGCACATAGATCACGGAAACACACAAGCATGTAGAGCACGGAAACATATAAACACAGAACACATTCCTATTTAATCGCAGAGGTAGTCAGAATACATAAACCTATCATTCAAAGCTCGCGTGTCGTTCGTATATATTGGTCGCGTATAGTATATCGAATAGCATCGTATAATATAGCCTATCTTAATCGTATAGCATAGCATAGTATGATATCGTCTAAATTGTAACTGAATATCGAATTGAGATAGAATAGCAATGCGAGTCGTGTGTGTTGATTGAAGTGATAGCAAAAATCGAATAAGTAACAAAATATAAGCACATAAACAGATAAAGTACACATAAACACATAAAATCAACGAGTCATCAGAGTGACAACTGCCGACTCAAAAACACAAAAATCGGGAATTGGATTGTCTGCGGCTACTAGACATCGACTACCCAAAGCGATTCGACTATTCGCAGTAGACTTGTCGTCACTTTTCGACTCTAGAGGTCGTGTTTCTGCCTCGATTCTTGGGCATTCAACACGCATTCCTTAGGTCATACTCGTGAGTTCAGGTCGTTGGAGTCCGTCGAGGCTTTGGTGAGATGCAATAAAGTTCGGAACAAATTGTCAAGGTTAGGCTTTCACCCCTGACTTAACGACCTTTGTTCCTGATCTTTTAATAAAATAGAGGAGATCATTCATCAAAATATGGATTTCACTCCTGATTTGGTATAATTCTCCTCGTTCGTTATCGAAAGAAATGAGAAAATCATTGATAAATTGATAAAATCAACATTAGCCAGGCAATCTAGTCGGGAGTTTGCGGCTTTCACGCCTATTCCTGACCAAATCGCTTAACTTTAATTGAAAATTCAAGTGCAGTGATAGCGAATAATTGCAGAATGGAGCACATAAGCTTGGTCTGATGATTCCTAACTATAGTCTAGGTCTCTAAGACAGCGACCCGGACTAGGTCGTGTCTAGCCTAATTCCCTATAATTATGGCTCTGATACCAATCTGTCACACCCCAACCGATGGCGGAATCATCGGGGCATGGCATTGAGTGAAACAGATTGTCCAGAAGTTTCCATAACAACTATCTATATAATTCAGTTAAAGATACGTCCCATACCGTATCCCGAATAAACAAATACATTATTACAGATAACATCCAAACAAGAAATTCTGTTCCGACAACTCAGATTTAAACATAACAAATCTAAATATTGTTCAAATGCCCCTAAAGACCCAGCCTGACAAGATCTACAGACAACTATGCCCTAGTTGCTTGTTCCTGACAGACAACTATTTGTTGGGGGCCTCTAAAGCTTTATTCTAGCCTCGCCTCCCTAGCAAGCAAACATCTTAAACACCTATCACATACGTTAAAATAATGTCAATACATAAAATGTAAAGGTGAGCATACAAGTTTGATAATAGCATATAGAGTTTGAATAGTTTACGCATAACCAGCACGTACACAGAGGGAAACGATGCATGTTAATTATCGACATGGATCTATCGATACCAACGACTGCGGGTTGACTGTCCGAGACAGTTCGCAATACATGATTACCACCGTAATCCATGCAAGTAATTGTCCTTAACAACCCCCGTGTGAACGGGTGCTGAGTCCAAACTATAGTACTACGTTGCTAAGGCAGGTAGACAACATTCCACGTGTAAACATAACAACAAGCATACATTTAGTCACGTAATACATGCAATCGGTTAGCGTTCAAATAGTTTGAATAGTGTGTTCGGTTGTGATTTCGATAAGTAACGTATGTAACACCCAAAAGTGCTAAAAGCAAAAAGGGATCGAGTATACTCACAGTGATTGATTATGGATTGAAGGGAGCGCTGAGAGTAGGGTTAGCCTGAATAGTTCGATAGCACAACAATGAGTAATGCGGAAATGCAAACGAGGGTAAATAGATCGAATAGCCTGGTCGATCGAACGGCAGGTTCGATCGAACGGCAGGTTCGATCGAACGGGCTGTTCGTTCGGCTTGAAAGTCTGTTTGAACAGTCCTGTTCGATCGGCCGGTAGGCTCGATCGGCTGGGCCATCCGAGTGGATTGTTTCTTCCTCTAATGTGTTTGTGTATGATGGTTTGAACTTTTGAAGTTTTCGTTGTAGTATTTGAGAACACTGAAGTGTTCTTACCTTTCAGGTCGATCGATCGAACGGCCTGTTCGATCGGCCGGCTTAACCGATCGGTTAGGAACTTCAGAAGTAGTTCTCAGCAGGATGTCACTCGATCGAACAACATGCTCGATCGGGTGGCACTCCATACTACGAACGAGTTGCAAAATCTATTAAGTGCTGAAGCATAGTATCTCATGATCCGAAGAGTAATGTTTACCAATCGATTAGCATATTCGATCGAACTTCACCTCGTCAATAGCATACTTCATGAAGTTTGAAAAGTGTGGAATCATGTGCTAGCCGATCGGCTGGTATGTTCGATCGGCTGGTCTGTTCGTTCGAACAGCCTAGCCGTTCGGCCAGCAATTCCGACCTGGTCGGCCTATCTTCTAACACTTGGCTGTTTGATTATTTGTTATGATTCCAAGGTATTTTGACGGCGAGTTAAACCATAGAACGTGGGTTCTTATTTGCTTCACCGGTTCAGACAGGAATCACCCAAGTCCGGCCGGTGAATTGTTCGGAACGGTAGTTTAACGTTCAACCCGAAATCGGGAAATGTCTAGATCTACGATAGATTTTAGTTTGTCTATGTGGAAATCAGTTAGATATAAGCTATTCTTGGTTGAATGAGGCCAAAGTATGATGTTCTTCAAGCACACCATGATGACATCATCCAAGAACACTTAGATCTTGGTGATTTCATGGTTAGAAATCAAGTTTTGAAAGATAGAAAGGTGTAGAATCGTGTAATGATCAAAAACGTACAAGAATTAGAGTGAAAACTTACCGGAGTTGAGAGAAATCTGAGAAAAGGTGAAGAACAAGGGCTGGTTCGGTCAGAGCTTTCCAAAAGTAGAAAGAGTAACAATTACAGGGCTATTTATAGGCTCCAAAAGAGGAAAGTGTCAACCGATCGGCAGGACCTCCGATCGAATGGCCTGCTCGATCGAACAGCCTGTTCGATCGGCTGGCTTGTTCGATGAGGGTGCTTCCTGTTCGATCAGCAACCCTTTTCGAGTATTTCGCGACGGTTTTCGATATTTCGATTTCGATGGACGATGATACGAATACGATAGAGTTCCTAGTCAAATTACTTTCAGTCCCAACTACTATATCTAACATACAATCATCTATAAGTCACGTTTCGATGTCGGTTTCGATTGAGTTTGATTGTTTTTCGAGTTTCGATTCGAGTTTCGATTCGAGTTTCGATTGAATACCACACAAAACATAAAGTAAACATGCACAAGTAACACATAAGGCACACACACATATAGCAATACCAAAATTCGCATAATTCGAGGTTCGAGTTCGATGATTGATTTGATTAACTTGATTATCCATTGATTAACTTTATCGCATTGTTACTTCCTACCATTCACAGTCGTGAATCGGTCGCATTGATTAAACATTTGATCATTTTATTTAGATAACACTTACTCCACATAATACAAAAAGCAAAAAGAACTATTATCAGTCAAAGAAGTCTAAGTTGACTTTGACTTTGACTTTGACTTTGACCTTCGAAAACACGGGGTGTTACAGTATGCACTTATCATCTATCCTTAGTGTCATTTCCTAGTGGCTACATCATGAGTAAAAGAGATGTAATATTTTACTGTGCTTTAGCCGATAATGCATGTCTATTTCTAGCCAATATTTTTAACCAATACAAGAGAAGTAATATTTTTAACTAACTAAAACTTTGTATTAACGAACACATCGGCCTGTACAATTTGAAAACCAATACAAGCTTGTCTAACTAACCAACCCCAAGCTTCTTATCCAGGATGAGTATCTACATATATGACAAGTGTTAGTTGCAGAAGGACATTGTTTTAGGGCTTTTTATATCTCATAGAAGAATAATATAATCATCTACAGTTAAACTAATTGTAATCAGATCCTAATGTTTTAACAATCGACAACAATAAGATGCACGTATCCTATTGGACAAACTTGCACAATAATTCAGAAACTCAGAGACCTATATCATAGCAATTGAGCATGAACACGATGAACCTCCTCATTATAGAATAATAACACACTCCTATACAATAAGCTACAGCTAAACTACCAGTAATCAGATCTCAATATTATAATCAACTCGTCAACAAAAAAGCTACAATCTAGAGCAATAAGATGCACGTATGCTTTTAAATAAACTTGCATAATAAATTAAAAACTCAAAAACCTAATTACCTGAATAGATATCTTTTGTTAGAGTCTGAATCGTAGTGATCTGTATCTGCTCTTCAACAGAAATCTTCGCCGCTTGATCCTCCACATCTTTAATTACACAATCGCTCACAAATCAACAAACAGTTGAGAAATTGAAGAGGAAGAAGAAGAAAATAGCGAGAAATTCACCGTACATATGAGATCGTAACGTTTTCATCTGCTGTAAGCATTCGTCCATCTTCTAGATCTTCGAAACTTCACAAAACGAAAACAAAATCAGAATGATATACTTGATTTAGAATCAATTTCTACTTCAGTGACGGCTGAAACCATGGAGTAGAGGGGATAAGATCAGATGGAGTGTATTAGGGTTTGGAAAGAAGCGTGAGAAAGAATGATCTAAGATATATCAAATTAACAATCAAAATATGAATCAGCAAAAGGAAATTACATACCAGAATGATTATAGTGGCTGGATCTTTGAAGAAACGATTGTAGCGGCTTGATCTGGGGATTTGATGAAAAGAGAGAATCTAGGGTTTGAGGAGGCGATTGAGAAGAGAAGAGGAGTTCAGAGAAAGGAGAACGATTTAGGGTTTTTTAGGATAGAGAATAGAGGGGAGTGGTACTGTTGGGTGGGAAAATGGAATTGAGGATGCCCTAATCAAGCGACACGTTAGCCCAAAAAAATTTCATTTATTATATATAATAGATTTAAAATTTTACTATATCATAAACTGTAATTATTTTATCTTAAAAAATAGAGAAGACTATAAATATATCATAGCAAAAATGGACTAGCAAGAAGCTGCGAATCCCAACAAACAACACAAACCTTACACAATTACATCTTGAAAATTGAAATAGCATCACCTCTCTCAATTCAAGTAACTATACACAAATCTATTTTTAATCCAAAGAAACACATGAAGATGGTCCACAATCTTTAACTGGCAAGATGAGTCCAGTGACCAGATTTCTAAGCAACATTCCATGACAGACACATCTAGCAAGAAACGATAGATGCTTTCAACCACTGAACAACCTTGTTGAATTCCTTTTGGTTCTAAGCCTTCTAAATCCACCACAAGGTAGCGTAAATGATGTGTTGCAAAACACCATTTTTCCTTTATATTTCGTATATGTTTGTGATAGTTTTTGAGTCGTTTTTTGTCATTTATAGCTTGTACTTAGTAGATTGATTTCTTGCATGTGTTCATGTGTAAAAGGAGTAGAAATCGAGTCAAATTCATAAAGAAACGAGCACATGAGAAAAAACTGAGTGAAGTAATGCGGCAGAAAAGAGTCTGAATTTAACACGACCATATATTGAGTTAGAAAAGAAGTTACGGGGCGTATATCATATGAATTTGGGGTAGCTCAACGAGGAGAATCCAAATACAAGGTTTTCTAGACACCTTGCGGGCGACAAGGCCAAAGCCATATGGTCCGCAATGCTATACTGGTGGAAATTTGACGCGGCAAGCCTTGCAGACCGCAAAGCTTTAGCCATACGGTCCACAAGGGTTGCAGAAAACCGAAAAAAAATATTTTTAAAAATCCTAACAACCATGGTTTTTTATATATCTCGCAACCAGACGAACAAGAGCAGTTTAGAAGCGATTTTGAAGAGTTCTTTGAAGATTTGAAGGTTCTGGATCATAGGATTGAAGCAGGAGCGCCCCGGGTTTGTATTCCGGTTGATTTTTAGTATTTTGAACCTTAGAACAATGTTTGTCTTTGCTTTGATTACTGATTTTAAGATTTTTTGAATCTGACGAGTAACTAAATTATTAAAACTACTTAGGTTTGGATGATCTTTTAGTGCATGTTTGACAATTGATTTGACTTTTGACTTTGATAATGTTTTGGAGAAAATTGGTTATTGTTACTAGAATCGATTTGTGTATGCTTTTGTTTTGCTGAATTTTTTGATATCGTTGATGCTTTTAGTAGGAATGAGTCACTACTAGTTGTGTTGAATTCGTATTTAGGTTGTTTATTCGCGATTCTCAATCTAATTGTTTGAAATTGGTAACAATTCATAACACAAATCAGTTTAAAATCAGCTAGACATTAGTGTGCATCCATGTTCTTTGATTCGAAAGATAATTAGAAGTTGCTAGGTAATTATGTGCATTGTTTGGTAGTCTTGAGCACCCGCTAACTTGGGGTTCGGCTGCTTATTCGTGTATCAGTCATTCCTAGGATATTGGTGTGTCATCTTTTAGCTTGCTTCACATCTAGAGGGTTGGTTAAGGGTAATCTTTGCAATATGATAGTTGTGGGATTCGGGACCTTTAATTAGGCTTGTTTCCTCATAGGACTCCATCACATGTCTTGGTTGTTTCCATTTATCGGTTTTAGGTTATTGAGTTTGTGGATCACTTTCCTTATTGCCTAATGAATATCGGATTTATTCTCTTCACAAGGGAGTAGTCAGCTAGAAACCGAAACCTAAATCATTGGTCAGATAGTTGTCATCATGTGTCATTAGTGATTCTTACCGAAGTGGTTTGTTCGTCTTTCCTGGTTGAGTTCAAAGTTCTTAGTTTCCTCAGTGTTCATTAGTATTGTTAAGTTAGTTAAAATAGTTAATTAATTAAAAAACCAAGTTCTTAAAATCAACTTAGGGCTAGATTTGCGGTTAGGGTTAATTATTATAAGTGCCATCCTAGAGTCCATGGTTCGATACCCGGTCTTACTTTTCATACTACTTTCACATCTGGTACACTTGCCGTTGTGTGTAGTCAGTGAGTCACACTTTTAAAACTTGGTTATAAAAATAGTTGCAAAAATCACACATCAGTAAACCACAGGTGCAATGACCTTTATTCCACATTTGCGACCCAATAAGATTGTTTAACATCGAACAAGCCTATACATGATGCACATGCAATTTTAACCAAACGAACACGTTCCACCATGTCAATCTTGCCACAAGACACTCGGACAACATGTGATCTGTCGTTTCCATATGTATACTACACCTGCTGCACATACTATTCTCGATCACCATCTCGCGATAACTTAAAACTTCTTTGGATGAGATCCTGTTCGGAACTGCTCGCCAAACAAAATAGCTCACCTTTTGAGGGATCCAGTTGTTCTACAAAAATGATCCAATATTAGAAATTGTACCATATTGGAAATTAGTATTCATCATGAGTACCCTTACCATATTTTTTAACGACAAA
Source organism: Helianthus annuus (assembly GCF_002127325.2). Lineage (NCBI taxonomy): Eukaryota > Viridiplantae > Streptophyta > Magnoliopsida > Asterales > Asteraceae > Helianthus > Helianthus annuus. Next base: position 140,035,156 of record NC_035446.2, on the reverse strand, counting down.
TTTGGATCACTGACGGACCGCTAGAGTAGCTTTGTGCCACCAACGGAACCACCCGATTATATCCATCTCCGCTAGGCAATAATGCATATACACCAATTCAGGAGGAAACCCAATAAATCAGGAAAAAACCTCATTTGTGATAATCGAACTCAGGACCTAATGGTCCCTAAGCCTTATCTCACCCTAAGATACCACTAGACTATAATGTCATGGGTATTATCCTTACCATATTCATCATAATTTAGTTACCACCGAAAGTATTTGGGTAAACAAATGAGATGAAAATTAATAATGAAAACAAGTTTATTAGCAAATCTTAAAAATCAAGTAGACTAACCAATATAATAATGAACTGGATAAAATAATCAAGTAGACTAACCAATATAATGAACTGGATTAAAACATATTTAGTGACCTCTAATTTACGTGGCCATATATTATACAACTAGTTTATAAATTCGTGTATTACATAGATTAAATATAAAAAAAAACTCAGATTGAAAAATATTCTAATTTAAAGGTGTTACAAACCTGTGTATTACATACGTAAAATATAAAAAAAAATGTAAATCATACTCCTATATAATCCTGATCACATAGTTAAAAAAATGTAATAATAGTATAATCTAATTATTGCGTTTTTCCGATTAGTAATAATATAAATATGGTTTAGTAAAAAGATCTAAATAATGTATTTTTTATTATACAATAATATTTAATAAAATACATTGCATTTATCTAATAATATTAATTACATAATGCATCTTAATCTGGTTATTAACGTATTTAATTTAATTTATTATTATTATATTAGTAAGGATAAGGATTAAAAAAATATTTTAAAATAAAATGTAAGTCTAAATTGTAATGTTGAAGGAGAGAGTGACACGTGACAATAATTTGAATCATCTATTAGAAGTTAAATTAGATTTGATTATTTGTAACTTTACTATCTTTATCAATAATTAATAGTTTAAATAATTTGTTTTTAGAAATATATGTGGTTAATCTTAATTAAGAAGGTGTTATATTAACAAATAATGATAATGATCCTTATATTAATTATTTATTATGATTGAGGTAACATGAGTAATTGTCACATAACATTTTAGTGGAATTGATCTGTTAGAAGAATGGCAATTGACTTTTAATAAAATGTTTTATTAGATTAGATTAGAGTAAATTGCCACAATCGTCCTTGAGGTTTAAGTTTGTTTGCCGGTTTCATCCAAAATGATTTTTTGTGCCAAATAGCCCTCCACCTTGGGCATTTTTTGCTATTTTCATCCAAACCACTAACTTAATTTATTTTTTCTGTTAAGTTGAAGGATATTTAGATGAAACTGCCAAATATAAAACCTTAGGGATGATTTTGGCAATTTACTTAAATCCTTTTTAATTTCTTTTATTTAATTAATTTTCTCACGTATATATAAAACAGAATATACATACAGTTCTTATAAAATTAATAGTTTTGTCACATAATTTTTATAAATTTTCGTCAAACCACTAACTCAATTATTTTTTTCTATTAAAGTGAAGGATCTTTTAAATTTTATAAAAAAGGACAAAAATTAATTTCAATTTTTTTTATATACATCATTTTTATAAAAATAAAATCTACTTCAACCGTTAAATTTTATAAAACTAAAATGCTAGTGACCTTATAGAAAAAGGTCAAATAAACAAATCTTATCATATGTACAAAGTTTATAATTCATCTTCTACTTTTTTAAATTCGCTCCTAACAAAAAACAGAAGCCACTACCCCCCCCCCCCCCCAATCAAACAACGTATCGTTACCAAACCATAAAATTACCCACCAAATAGTTAGGGCTGCAAACGAACCAAACGAACACGAACAAGGCCTTGTTCGTGTTTGTTTGTTAAGAAATATATGTGTTCGCGAACCGTTCACGAACACTTATCGAACGAGATTTTATGTTCGTGTTCGTTTGTTAAGGAAATGAACTTGTTCGTGTTCGTTTGTGTTTGTTTGTTAATTTTAGGCAACGAACATTGACGAACACAAATGAGCACAAACTAATGTTCATGAACACAAATGGAAACAAACGAACACAAACAATCGTTCATGAGCAGAATATATAATACACCGACACTTATTAAATATTTAATTTGTCGGAATTTTGAAGTATTTAATTAAATACAAAAACTAAAAACACTAATGAAGTATTGAACACAAACGAACACGTTACCGAACGTTCACGAACATAAACAAACGAACACGACCTCTGTTCATGTTTGTTCATTTAACTAAACGAACAAAATTTCTTGTTCGTGTTCGTTTGTTTAGTAAACGAACGAACACAAACGAACTTCCCGCCGAACGGTTCACGAACTGTTCGCCGAACGTTTGGTTCGTTTGCAGCCCTACAAATAGTAAAGTATAATGCCATGAACCAAAAGTTTATTTACTCAAATCACTCGGAATAAATATTACTTAGTTATCCTCATAATCTTAATTAGATAAATATTTTATTTATGCCAACATATTTCTTAGATGCTCAACACATTTAAAAATATGTAACGTTTTACAATTTTTTTCTATCTCTAGACTTGATTAAATACTAAAAGTTGTAATCGATTGTTACGTGCTGCACACCATTTATATTTATTTTATATATCGTTTTCTTTTTATAAAACTGATCTATATAAAAAAACTGGATATTAATTTCTGTCTTAACTTATAAAATTTAAAACATCGTTCACCTTAACAGAAAAAATAAACTGAGTTAGTGGCTTGGATGAAAATTTATAAAATTTATGTGACAAAACTACTAAATATTTTTTTTATAAAAACTGCATGTATATTATGTTTTATATATACGTGACAAAATTAATAAAATAAAGGAAATTAAAAAGAGTTTGAGTAAATTGCCAAAATCGTCCATGAGGTTTTATATTTGTCTGTTTCATCCAAACATCTTTCAACTTAACATAAAAAGTAAACTAAGTTAGTATTTTGGATGAAAATGACAAAAAAATACCAAAGATGAAGGGCTGTTTGGCACAAAAAAAATTATTTTGGATGAAACTATCAAACAGGCTTAAACATCAGGGACGATTTTGGCAATTTACTCGATTAGATTATTTAAGCCATTTTACCAATGAAAATTTATGACCAAATTATAAAAAGATCACGACGTTATTACCTTGAATAATAGAATATTTGGTTGAACGCTCATGGCTTTATAGTCTAGTGACATCTTGAGGGTGAGATAAGGATTTGGGACCAATAGGTTCTGTGTTTGATTCCACAAGGGGAGTTTTCTCATATTTATTGGGTTTCTTTCTGAATTAGTGTATATGTATTATGCTTAGTGGAGATGGATATAATCGGGTGGTTTCGCTGGTAGCATAATCTAGTGGTCCGTCAGTGATCCTAATTTATGGTTAAAAAATAAAATAAAAAAAGAATATTTGGTTGAACAAATGCTCAACGGCTTTTAAAACTTCAGGTAGTTCCGTCATCAATATATTTATTCTAGTTTTAATTTATATGTTGATGTTGATCATACCCAATTTTGTAAGTAGTTATTAGTGCAAGTCGTTATTAGTGCAAGTCGTTTTTCGTGCTTTAAAAAAATAAAAAATATGATTGTAGTTTAGAACTTTAGATGCAAGTGCCTCCAGTGGGAGTTGGTGGAGTGGACTACTAAGTACTAACTGGTCTACTAAATCGACAATGCATACCTAACGGTCCAACTTAGGACTTCGAATATATTAATTCTGTAATGCTTTATATTAAAGTATCCATTCTTTAAACTTGTCATGAATGGAACAAAGAATAAAATTAAATCGTGTTATGGTATTTCTAAATTGGGTAAATTATATTTTTCATCATTTATCTTTATATCAAATTGCAATTCATACCCTTTAACTTTAATAATTACACTCACGGTCCTTTCTTTATTTTGGTCTTAACTTGGTCAAAATTTTCAGGTAAGTATGATATGTGCCTTGTGATGAGGATACGTCCCTGACCGGACCGAACCGTCGCCATAATTAGAACCGAGCATAATGCACTAAGGTCGGGCGGGACCTTGCACCATAAGACGGATCGGACAGATACTATGGTGCGACATAACTAACTGGGTCCCACCTCCATAACCGCCATGATAACGACTGGTCCGACTCTAACTAACTTGCCACATCAGCACACCCAAAAGCTATAAATACCATACTTAGACCTCCAAAACGGGTAATCGCTACTTCTCTCTCTAAACTTTCCTCTCTCTCTCCCTGACCTATTTTCTCCTCTCAAATACTTATTCTCACGCCCGAGCTTGGTCACAGAGAGGCCCCCCTCCCTGTGACGAGGCTAACGGTGTGTTGTCTCTTTGTGATCTTGCAGGTCTATCGCTCGATCATCTGAAGCTCTACTCTGACCAGGTCGTATCAACTGGTTCTTGAGTCTTCAGTGGCGCAATCCCCTCGAATTCACATCATTCGTTTCCTTGTTCTCGTTTTTTCGAAGTCATGGCAGAATTACCGACAGCAGTCTCCGCCAGTACTTTCCCATCTTACAATGATATATGGGAAGGAAACGCTAACTCCACAATTGCTCCAGCAGCAGTCGTCGCCTCAGCAGCCTCGATAGGCTCTGCGTCGGTTCCTCCAGCTGCAAATCCTATAGGAGGAAGTTCTGTCACCACGCTGTTTGTTACTGCCCCAGTTGTCACGCCGTTACCTAGTTTCGACAACGCTTTTCTTTTGAGGAACGCCGATCTGTTGCGACAGTTACAGCAGCAGCAACAGCGAGATGAGATGCTGCACAGTCTCCGAACAAACTTGTTTACCAACGCCTACTCAGGTGGAAACCCTGTCTCCGTCGGACCTTTCGTTTCCGGATCTCTGGTAAGTTCTATGATCTCTACTCCTATACCACACGTTACACAATTTTCCTCGGTAACAAGTGCTCCGATGAATAACGGTCTAAATGACCTGTTTCTCCAGGGATCTTTGGGTTTAAACCCCCAAGACCAAGAGCTACTCATGCCATACCATCCCACGTCTATGACTTCACAATCAAAGTTTACGTTACGGATTGTCAATGCCCCACTCCCAGCTAAGCTCAAGATGCCTCCCACGTTAAAATTTTACGATGGTACGTCTGACCCGGACGACCACCGGCTAAGGTCGAGCAGTGGCCAATGCCGGCTTGGTGTCTTATGTTCGCCCAAACTCTCACCGGATCGGCTAGAGTTTGGTTCGATGGGTTGCCAGAGGGGTCGATCGACCACTTTGAGGATTTCCGACATATATTCTTGCAAAACTTTTGTCAGCAGCGTCGTTGCAAAAAAGATATTACTGAGGTACACCATATAAAGCGCCGCGATGGAGAATCTGTGGAAGATTTCATAGACCGTTTCAACCGAGAAAGCATGCAGATAAGCGGGGCGGTTGATCAGCTCCGAGTATCAGGATTCTGCCACGGGGTACGGAACAATCAGTTGGTGGAAAAACTTCACGAAGATCTCCCAAAAACCATGGAGACACTCATGGAAAGGGCTCGAGCTTTTGTTCGAGGGAAGAGTGCTTGCGGCCAACCGAACGAAACAACTGCCAGGAATTCCAAAGCACGAACCACATCATGGAGACGGAACGCATCACCGCCAAAAGATAGGAACAATAACTGGAACAGAAACCGTGGCCCATATCAAAAGTCCGATCGAAGCAGTTTTCGGACAGGAAACGTACGATTCAACAGTTTTTCCGAGTTAACAAAGTCGCCGAGCGAAATCCTCAGCACGGAAACTACTCGTTTCCCTACGCCATCGAAGCAACGACCCACCTCGGATAAGCACTCCAAGAAATATTGTGAATATCACCGAGACAAGGGCCATACAACTGACGAATGTTGGGCCCTAAAGCAAGAAATCGAAAAGGCCGTTCGATCCGGTAAACTCTCACATCTTGTAAAGGAAGTAAAAGATGGAAAGAAGCCAGCAACAGCAGTTGATAATCCGAACACCGAGCCCGGAATCAATATGATCCGGTCAGCCGAGCCAAGAGGGGTAAAGCGGTCGAACCAGCATATGGCGGCATGGATGCACCAACCAACGTACTTCCCTCCGGTCGATCCTGATGACGCTCGGGACGGACCGATCACAATTTCGGCTGTTGTCGCCGGACATCTGGTCCGACGAATTTATGTGGATGGAGGAAGCGCCTTTGAGATCATGTATATCCAATGTTTCCAACAGCTAAATCCCCAAACAAAAAGGAAGTTGATCGAAGTATCTACCTCTTTGATAAGTTTCTCAGGAGAGGTAGTCCGTCCGATAGGACAGATTACTCTCCCGACCACATTCAAAGACGGTAACAAGAGTAGAACAGTACCGCTAACTTTCCTGGTTGTTCGAACTCATTCTTCACACAACATAATACTTGGGCGACCAGGATTGCGAGCTCTCGGAGCAATCAGCTCGACAATACACGGAGCTATTAAATTCCCTACCGAAGCCGGAGTTGCCACTATCTGCTCAGAGTCGAATTCGTTTGTCGCCGAAGTGAGACACGCAGCAGAAACGAGCTCCAAAAAGTCCGAAGTACCTACGGAACTCTGGGCAATCAACCCGGATTTTCCCGAACAACAAGTAGCTGTTGGTGCCCAGCTCCCAAAACGAACGAAGAAGCTTTTATGGGAGTTGCTAAGCAACTCGATAGACGTCTTTGCGTGGAAGCACTCCGATATGCAGGGAGTCCCCAGATCTATGGCACAACATCACCTGAACGTAAAAGAATCAATCAAACCAATAGCACAAAGGAAAAGGCACATGGCGCCGGATCGAGCCAAAGCCATCGCAAAAGATGTTAAAAGCCTCCTAGACGCAGGAATCATTCGAGAGGTTCGGTATCAAACATGGGTATCAAACCCCGTTATGGTGCGGAAGAAAGATAATTCATGGAGAATGTGCATCGATTTCACCGATTTAAACAATGCGTGCCCGAAAGATTGTTTTCCTCTACCAGAGATTGATGAGAAGATCGACTCCGTCGCTACGTTCAGGTTAAAATGTTTTTTGGATGCTTACAAGGGATATCATCAAATACAAATGGCGGTCGAAGATGAGGATAAGACGGCCTTTGTCACCAATGAAGGAGTATATTGCTTTACTAAAATGCCGTTCGGTTTGAAAAACGCCGGTGCTACGTACCAGCGACTGATGAACAAAGCTTTTAAGGATCAGATCGAGCGAAACGTAGAAGTATACGTTGATGACATCGTGATAAAAAGTCACGATGAGGTCGCCATGCTAAAAGACATACTCGAAACGTTTACCCGACTCCGAAGCATCAACATGAAGCTAAATCCAAAAAAATGTACGTTCGGGGTAGAGGAAGGTAAGTTTCTGGGAGTCATGGTCGGGTCGAAAGGCTTACGAGCCAACCCCGATAAGATTGATGCTGTTCTTACAATGAAGCCTCCGACGTCGGTTAAAGAAATTCAGTCCTTAAACGGACGATTGGCTGCTCTCCATCGGTTCTTGTCAAAAGCAACAGACCGATCACTCCCGTTCATGGATGTTCTCAGAAAAAGCTTTAGATCGGAGTTCAGATGGACGGAAGAGGCCGCACGAGCTTTCGAAGAGCTTAAAACTTGTTTGGGCACCTTGCCAACCCTTACCGTACCAGAAGAAGATGAGGTACTAACGGTATACTTAGCCGCATCATTCGGAGCTATCAGTGCGGTGTTAGTTGCACACCGTACTGGGAAGCAAATTCCCGTTTATTACGTAAGGCGAACGTTAAAAGATTACGAAACAAGATATTCAAACTTGGAAAAATTAGCCCTGGCTTTAGTCCATGCTTCAAGAAGACTTCGCCGATACTTTCAGGCTCATCCAATTGAGGTGCGAACAGACCAAAGAATCCAACACGTTCTCCGACGACCCGAGGTTTCGGGTCGAATGGCCAAATGGGCGATTGAATTAGGCGCATTCAACATCACCTTCCGAACCAAAGGTCCATTGAAAGGACAGGTCATAGCAGATTTCCTAGTTGAAATACCGGAAGATAACAGAACGGAAGAAGTCGAAAAAGCTCCAGAAAAACCGTGGTCCTTGTATACCGATGGAGCTTCTAGTGCTGAAGGAGCAGGAGCGGGCCTAATTCTCACCGATCCGGACGGAACGGATATGACGTATGCGCTCCGACTAGAATTCAAGAGTTCAAATAACGAAGCCGAATACGAGGCCCTCCTAGCTGGCCTGCGCCTAGCACTAAAAGTCGGAGCAAAAAATGTCATAGCCCACGTAGATTCGTTGCTCGTGGCAAATCAAGTGAACGGTGAATACGAGGCGAGGGAAGCAAACATGGTTGAATATCTTGAACAGGTGAAGCAAGCTATGGCATCATTCGAAGCATGTAAGGTCGAACATATTCCTCGCAGCAAGAACAAGAAGGCCGACGCTTTGAGCAAGTTGGCGTCGGTATCGTTCAGTCACCTGGCAAAAGAAGTAAGAGTAGAAGTCTTAACCACGCCTTCGATCTCTGCTCCTCACGTTATGCAAGTAGAAGCTCCGGCACAAACATGGATGACGCCCCTAATTAACTACTTGGTACATGACGTTTTGCCAATCGACAAGGCCGAGGCAAGAAAAATACTGATTAATTCTCTCCAGTATCAGATGCAGGAGGGAGGCTTATACCGAAAGACTTTTCTCGGACCACTGCTAAAGTGTCTAGACCCGGAGCAAGCTAGTTACATCATTAGGGAAATACACTACGGCATCTGTGGTATCCATGCCGGACCTAAAATGATTGTTACGAAAGTCAAGAACGCAGGATATTACTGGCCGGGGATGCATGAAAGCGCCGTAAAAGAGCTCCAACAGTGTAATGAATGCCAAAGGCACGCGCCAATCAGCCTCCGAGCCAAGAATGAAATGATACCCGTAACCGCAGCATGGCCCTTCCAAAAGTGGGGCGTCGACATCGTCGGACCTTTTCCAAGATCAAGCGGAAGCGCTCAGCATCTGCTAGTCGCAGTAGATTATTTCACCAAATGGGTGGAAGCCCGACCATTTACAGTCATCTCCGGCTACAACGTGACACGTTTCTTCTGGGAACAAATTGTATGCCGATTCGGTCTTCCGCTCTACATTATAAGCGACAACGCGAAGCAGTTTGCAGAAAACCCATTTAAGCGCTGGTGCGAAAATCTGAAAATTAACCAAGTTTTTTCCTCGGTAGCCCACCCTCAGGGCAATGGGCAGGTCGAACAAATCAATCGGCGAATCGTTGACGGGATAAAGAGGAGACTCGGTTATGAGGGAAAAGGCTGGGCGGACGAGTTGCCAAACGTCTTATGGGCGCACCGGACATTGCACAAAACAAGCAACGGGGAAACGCCATTTAGTCTCACCTACGGCACCGAAGCAGTAATTCCCGCTGAGATCGGACTTCCAAACCAGAGGTGCAAAGATTGGAAGGAAAATGAACATGAACTCCGATCCAACCTGGACTTGTTGGAAGAGCGCCGGAACATCGCGGCTATCAAAAAAGCCCGGTACAAAAAGAAGATTGAGAAGTACTATAATGCCCGGGCAAAACTCTACAAGTTCAAGGTCGGAGACTATGTATTCCGGAACAATGATGCGAGCCGCGTCGAGGCTCCGGGCAAGCTAACCCCCAAGTGGGAGGGACCGTACCGAGTCAAAGAGGCTAGCGATAAGGGCTCGTATGTGTTGGAAAAGCTTGACGGAACTCCAGTACCCCGGACGTGGAGCGGGGTGCACTTAAAAAAGTGTTTTATGTGAACAGCCTGCTACGGCTAAAAAAGATCGCTAATTTATGTTTATTATTTCCAAGTTTCCGTATGTAATTCGGGAGGGTAGTGCCCCGATAACTTTCTATTTCCTTTGTAACCGGGATGTTTTTTCCCCGGATCAATGTTAAATAAAGCGATCTATATTCTTACAAGTATAAAAATTGCATATGCATAAGTTCGAACAAATTTCTAAATGTGCACAAGCGGGCCTTGACCCATGCCTCGCGCCGATCGAGAAGGCTTAAATAGTTCCAAAAAACATAAAAATCTATTAAGCAGGCGAAGCACCTCCATTCGGTGCGACCGCCAAATTGAGAAACGACTTCTTAAGCGAACAACAAAAGTTTGGACGCAAACCGAATGCTAAGTAGCTAAGATAAAATATTTGACTTAACAAGAAATCAAAAAACCATGCATAACGCGCCACAAAAAATTGTTTCAAGCAAACATACTGTCAGAACATATTATACGACAACAAACAAAAAAAAACATCAAATTTGAACTACATCATCATTATCTCCAACAATGGGAAGTTTGCTTCTTTGTTGAATGACCGATGAAGGTTCGTCTATCAAATCTGCCACCTTGTCAAGAACGGAAATCTGAAGCTCATCGAAAGCCTTCACTGCAGCGTCCAAAGCACCCTGAGCTCCGGCGTCATAGCCCGGAACCTCTTCCACAGAACCAACCGAGTCATGCGCAGCCTTAAAACCTTGTTTTATTCCCTCATTTGCTCCTACCGCATTAACGCTGTTGACTAGATCAGCAACAACCTTCTCCAACTCAGGGCTTTGATACACCAGTTTGACAACCCACGCGACCCCATCTGTTAAGAACCATTGCTTGGTGAGTTTAAGCTCCGACAGCTGAGCATATGATTCAATCATATCCCGCTCACACCGAACCAACATCCCTTTTGCCTCGTCGATCGTTGCTTTATGTGACTCGATCTCCCTGTCGCGAGCTCTCTCTAATTCGTCTTTAACTACAGAGAAACAAGATTCAATGAGTCGGAAAGGGAAGCAGTAACAAATAAGTGGATTATGAACGTACCATCAACTAGGCGGTGATAATCAGCCAGAAGTTGATCGTGAGATGTCTGCATCTCCTTCAGCTCGGCCGCATGTTTTTTCTCTACACCAGATAACTTCTTCTCCAAGTCGGCAAATTTTGACTTAAAAGTTTCCAAATCTTGAAGGGCTTTATCTCGAGCCTCATAAGCGGCCGCAGCCGAGGCCTGGGACGACTTGTTAACCTCCTTAGCTTCCAAGTTTTGCTCTTTTAGACGATCAATTTGAGACCGAAGGGAGCTAAGTTCTTGTTTTGTTTTCGAGCGAACATTATCTTCCTTTTCCAAATTGGCAATTTCGCGTCGGAGTTTGTTACAAGTCGATTCAGACTCAATCCAACGTTTATATGACTCTACCACCAATGAGTTAGACTGGGCTTGGTTTACCATAAGGGCATTTCCAAGCTCCGGGCCACTCATCTTCCGATAATGAGAGTGCTCAGCCGGAGTCCCAAAATGGAATAACGCCATTTTCGCTGACAAAGCATCCACTATCCGGTCCTTGTTCGTCAACGACCACTCCGGGACATACTTCTCCAATGCCCGAGCTGAATCCATATCCTCAATGCCGCCCAAACCTAACTCCCGTGATAAGAAAACAGCTTCAGTGTTGAACCATAAAGGGGACGAAGAGGCACTGTCCCCACCATCAACAGGCTTGGGACTCGGCCTTGACACATTAGAAGCAACCCCCGTGGTGAACTTACCCGAAGGAGAAGGCTCGATCTTGTTAGGATCGGAGGTACGAACATCAGCAACAACCTTGATGACTCCTCCTCCGAAAGACAATGGGCTCGACGGAATGTTTTTTGGATGGTCCCTAGGGGTACGACCTTCATGAAGATGAGCATTTAAGTTTTCTAACACGCCTCCAGCAGCAGAGAATCCAGTAACTTGATCATCATCGTCATCCAGAGTAATAGTCTTAAAATCTGTCTTTGTCTTCTTTTGTCTAGGTTTCGGACCAGACTTAGACGGAGCCTTTTTCCTCTTCAAACTAGTCTGAGGCTGCTCATCTTCATTCTCCTCCTCCTCATCACCATCATCACCACCCTCCTTTAAATTTTCAGCACGTTCTTCTTCGTCTCCCACAGATAGGTGGACACCCTCATCTTCGATCACAAACTTGGAGCCCGATCCTTTCGACCCAATCGAACCAGTACCCTTACCCTTACCCTTACCACTGCTGGTCGCCGTCACAATTTGAGCCGGAGCGACATTTGCTGTTTGTGCCGAAGGATTTGGGCCTGAACCCCCTTGACCGGCTAAACCTCCTTAATCATTCGGAACTTCCGGTTCTCGGATCTGATAAAGATTCTCCTGCACCACGTTTAAATACGGAGGGTCACCTTTCGGTGTCCTCGTGGCCCGAATCTCAAGCTCCTTGGAGTCGAAGGACTTCAATCTTAAAGCTTCCCTCAAACCCATAACTGCAAAAAAGTAAGCAAGTAGTATCCAAAGTCCGGCATAACAAAAGAAAAAATAAAAGTAAAAGTAAAAGTAAAATAATTATGCAAGTGACACGACGAGCATCATGTCAAAAGTAAAAGGCATGACTAACCCTCTCCGTTCCACCTAAGGGTAGGATACCACGCCAGCTCGGACCAAATCGTGCTGATCCGTCCTCCGGATAACTTTGAATGCGACCTGCTTCCTTAATCAAGTTTGCGTATAAGTCCATATTATATTCAAAGTCCTCAGGAAGAGAAGACGGGAGCTTCATCTTCTTGGTTCTCCAGACCATAAACTCCGGAACGCACCGGTCATCAACATAGAAAAATTGTTCTTTCCAGTCCTTTATGCTAGTAGTAATCCATGTATAGCAGCAGGAATTCTTATCTCTGACCTCAAAGGTGTACCAGTTGCCGGACCGATTCAATTTGTAAAAAGCCCGGAACACATCCAAGTCCGGGTCGGACCCCAAACCACGACAAGCCAGCTCAAAATGACACACCTTGGCAAGGCCGAAGGGGTTCATTTGAGAAATGTGAACCTCGTGGAACGTAAGAACTCCGATCAAGAACTTCGTCAGAGGGAAACGATAGTTACAATAATCGAATAAACGGGTGTAAACCCCTATTTTTCCCGGAGGAAACGGATAAATAGGCGTATCCTTTTCGGGGAGAACAGGGTGCAGAGATGCAGGGATTGCATATCTTTCAACATACCAAGCTAAACCATTTTTATTCAAAGCGTTAAAGCAACCGGAGAGGTTGTTTTTCGTCGCCATATGAGGAAGAAACTAACCTGTTTTGCAGATCGCTTGTTATCAGAGAAGAAGGAATGAAGAAGATGAAAAGTGAAAATTGGAAAGTGAAAAGGTAAAATCGAAAGATTGTTTATCCCCCTTTTTTATATAGGGATATGGGAACCGACTTAAAGATAGCCAATCAGACGATGACACGTCATGACAGCTGATGTACACCAATCGTCACATCAGGCGGGAAACATAAAGTGACTGACGGTCACCCAGCTAAGGTCACCGCTTAGAAATTCAAAATTTAAAAATTATCTAGACCGCTAAAATCGCACCGTCATAGTTCGAAACTGTTATCTAAGAAACATTACGAACTAGGGGGACTTGATGAGGATACGTCCCTGACCGGACCGAACCGTCGCCATAATTAGAACCGAGCATAATGCACTAAGGTCGAGCCGGACCTTGCACCATAAGACGGATCGGACAGATACTATGGTGCGACATAACTAACTGGGTCCCACCTCCATAACCGCCATGATAACGACTGGTCCGACTCTAACTAACTTGCCACATCAGCACACCCAAAAGCTATAAATACCATACTTAGACCTCCAAAACGGGTAATCGCTACTTCTCTCTCTAAAGTTTCCTCTCTCTCTCCCTGACCTATTTTCTCCTCTCAAATACTTATTCTCACGCCCGAGCTTGGTCACAGAGAGGCCCCCCTCCCTGTGACGAGGCTAACGGTGTGTTGTCTCTTTGTGATCTTGCAGGTCTATCGCTCGATCATCTGAAGCTCTACTCTGACCAGGTCGTATCAACTGGTTCTTGAGTCTTCACCTTGCAAATGAGGGTAACTTAGTAATTTTACTAGTATATATATATTTAAATAAATAAACAACCCCAATCTCTCTGTCTCTCAATTCCACCACCATTACCATCAAATCAAACCCCATTACCACTGTGACACCCACACGGCCACACCAACCTCCGGCAAGCACCACCATTTATATACTTCATGAACACATTCAACCCAAACAGAAACAATTCCTTGACAACCAAATTCCAATCATTTTAAACCTAAATGCATAGTACTTACCGGATTTCCAAATCAAAAAAATCATAAAACCAATCCTAAAAATCCGCTTAGCTGCATTAAAAGCATTAGATGAATCAAATAAATCGAACACATAATATCATCATGGTTATCACAAAACCAATCCTAAAAATCCACTAAGCTGCACTAAAAGCATCAGATGAATCAAACAAATCGAACACATAATATCATCATGGTTTTCCCCTTTTGACTGAAATAATGACAAATCAAAATGATGACCTAACCATATGTATGACCGGTGGCTTAATCGTCGGTTCCTGAAACCTCAGCCGCCAAGACGGTCGTCGGGACCCTGAATCCATACCATGGTTCTCCAACAACTGCAATCATCTAGATCTAACACCGCTGCGGGATCTAAACACCAATAAACCACCGTTTGTAGCCGCTACAACCTGAATGTCGTTTGCGGCAGCCGCCAGCTACAACCCGAACGCCATCATCATCGTCGAGCCCAACCATATCAATGACGCTGGTGGTGGCTTCTGGAAGTGGTGGTTGCAAAGATGGCGGTGTTACTCATGGTTGCTTGCTGGTGGCTGGGGTGGTGGTTGTCGGATGGTGTTGGTGGTTGTCCGGTGGGGGAGAAAAAGGAGAGAAAAGAGGAGAGAGAGAGAACTGATTTTATATATTTTTTAAATTTTTATTTTTTTAAGTTAGATTTTGTTTTATTCATAAATATATTTTTAAATAAAGGATAGAGTAAATGACCGAAATACCCTCATGTGTCTGGCACATGATCATATTTAACTAATAATTTTAACTGGGTTGGTGCAAAAGGACGTAAGATATAGTGGTTTTTACAAAAAAAGGACTGTGTGTAATTATTAAAATTAAAGGATATCTGTTACAATGGGATACAATCATAAAGGACGAAAAGTGTAGTTTACCCCTTCTAAATTTCTCATTCATTATATATAGCATGCTTTGATAATTGGCAAATTAGATAAATGTTTGTGAATTGTGATTGATTGTATAATCAATTAACGGTTAGGGGTTTGTACAAAAAATATATATGCTATCTACAATTTACATAAACTATCCTAGACTATCATCATGTACATTATGGACGGAACGTAGTGTCTAGTATTAACCTAAGGGCGTGGAGTGACCTGCAACTTAACGTATTTTTTTTTATGTTGAACACTGTTTGATAAAGATGTCCACGATTTGATCCCCAGTAGATATAAATTGTACACATAGTTTTCATTGAGCAAAATGAAAGTCAACTTCAACATGTTTTTTTTTGTGCATGAAAGACTGGATTAGCAGCGAGATAGGTTGCACCAGGACTATCACACCAAAGAGTCAAAGCAGAAATTGTGTCTTCCCGAGATTCCTTTAATAAAACCTCTATCCAAGCTAATTTAACTATAATATCGGCTGGAGCTTGGTACAAACATAAGAGGATCGTTGCTTGGTCACACCCCAACTAGGAGCGAAAACAAAAGGGATGCAACAGACACCTCTGTATAAGCACATTGTTTATAAAGGTACTATAATAAACATTAAACTGCACATCATGTTACATTATTGATTACATACGACGAATATGTTATAGCGACATGTTCCCACGAACATCTTTATTCGTATAGCAGGTATGCTTTTATGTGCATATCTATTCGTAAAGTGAAACTTGGAACAACAAGCAAGTATTACTCAAGTTCCTAGTTAGTTACCTGAAAATCATGTTTAAAAACGGTCAAATACAAATAATTTGTGACTTTCATAGGTTTTGTTTGACTCTAATGAACAAGTACACAAATATAATTATGTACATGTGATGCAATTATACTAAGTCCACAAGTGAAGCCTCGATGTGTCTCCAATCCACTATGGCCATACACCAACCACAACAAACAAACAATAATAGTACCCTGGTAGCTATGCCTAGCACAACATAATTTGTCTCAATGTATGAATATATGCAATCACACTGTCTCAAGTGGTATTTAGCCATGTGGTTTAGACTCGTCAGACCAAATAGTACTATCCACAATATTCACCGGCCAAATAGTTAATCACTTGACCTTGTGGGGATTTTCCATGTGTCAGATGTCTAATTTGCATCAAAACAATGTTCATGTGTGTATGTGTACAAAACATGCTTCCCCCCTCCCCCAAAAGCTTTTGACAAACATGTATAAAAGAGGGACCATGAAACTCACCTAGTAGTGTAAGCTCACAGTATGCTACAACAACATAATAGTGTAGTTGATGCGCTAGTCCGACCCTAATACCAGTACTTTACGGTTAATCATCGAAAGTAACTTTCGGATCGATTTTGTTCTATGTTAAGTTTGGATGCAACTATTCACATCCAAAAATGGGCTAATAGCCACGAAGTGTGGCGTTGGGTAATATTTTGGTTTCAAAATCAGGTTAGGCTTCCGCTTTCCGTGCTCAACACAGTTGTTTGTTTTAGAGTTTAGGATAATGGTATATCATACACAATGTAAAAACTCATTTAGTAGTATAAAATGAATCGTTTCACAAAGAAAGTTTGGGCGTTTAAACAGTGAAATTTGCCAAAATGGCAGTTTAAGTTTATGTAGTTTGGAATTCGTTAAACAGGCGCCTAATTTATACAAATTACCCGTGTAACACATAAAAAGTTCGGATTCACACCGGACCTTCCAATTATCGCCAGTTAGTCATCAAAATGCCCAAATCGTGTTGCCGGTTTTTGTTAAAAATAATGTTTTTTTAGCGCGTAATTATTATAACTACACGCCCATATTTTATTAAATCCTGAAATTTTTTATAATTGATCAGATATCTAAGTTTTAGGAAAATTATTTTTAAAAAATATTAAATATATTTGTCAGGCCTAATAAATTATTATTATGGAGACAGTGGTGGTGGTGGCGGCGGGGTAGATCTTATGACGAAACCTCGGTGGAGGTGGAGGTGGAGCTGTGGAGGTTATGGCAGTTGAGAAGGAGGTGGTGGACACGGCCACTATAAGACAAATCGAAGCGGTCTGGTTAGAGGATGCAGGCAGGTGGTCGGAGGAAGTCCCAAGATTCTTTGTTGGCTGGAGTTCGAAGGGGTGTGTTGACGGAGAGAAGCAGGGTGGTGGTGGCGGTTTGGTGATGATTGTGTATGGTGGTGGTGGCAAGCCAAACATTTATCCCTTCCCATACCCGTTGTCATCTTCTCCATTGATGGTGCCTCTTTGTTTCTTTTGTTCCTTCCTTTAATAATTTTGTTATCTTTTTCCATACCAATTGTCACCCAAAATCCTCATGTAATGCCATAATGGTGGTGTCTCTTATGTTTTACTTATTTTTCTCTTATTTCTTTGACTGTTGTCGAACAAATAAAGTACATTTTGTGTTTTAGTTTTAAAGTTATATATGGAAAAGTAGGTTATAATGTATGGACGTTTATTTAACTTACATAACATCAAAGGACATAATTTATTATTTTTTAACTTTGAAAACATGCATCAAGATATTCTGAGTATATAACAAAAATATAAATAGCAATGTTTTCTTTATGTACAAAAATATAAAGATATTCTCAGGAAAAAAAAGAATTTCTTATTTGTTAGAGCGTGTTACGGTAATGTAATGAATCGAATTGATATTAACCGAACTCTCGCCACATAGCGCGGGAATCACACTAGTTAGTATTAAAAATTCGATTAACCATTAATTTGGCGATTTATACCGCCCGACTTCAAATAAGTTAGGTTTCAGTGCCTTTTTATGTTTTGCATTTTCTCCCGGGGCAGGCCTACTATGGTTCGTGGGTTGATGGGCGCCCACCTTGAAATCTTTTTAGTGTATCATTTAGACAGAAAACCTGATCACACACCTTAAAAATATGATAAAATCCTTCGATCACATTCCAAGAAAATAAATTCTTGATACATCACTGATTTTCTTGTTTTTTATCAAGTACTTGATTTTAAAAAATTGAAGGCATTCAGACACCTTGATTAAACATTTTCAATGGAAAAATAATCCAAACACTTTTTCCAAAAAGTCCGATACAAAATAAGACAAAAGAAAAAAGTGTCGGCCTCGAAAAAAAAAAGGCTAAACTAAACAGTTTCGAACTCACGTCAACCGTTAAACCTATAGTATACCTAGTTACCGACGTTGCTTTTTAAGCTTAAAATAAGTAAATAGTTTCATATTCGTGACAAACTTCATTCTATCCATCTCCAACCAAATATTTTGTGTTGTAACCACAACCCAACATCTGCTACTCCAATCGCAGGTAACAGTTGTAATTTCTTGATTTTGTTGTGCGAAACGGGTTGGTTCATTTTTATGGGTTGTGCACGTAAGGTGTTCGATGAAAGTCCTGAATGAGAATGGACAAGTTGAAATCATGAAAAAAAGGATTATCTGTGTATGATGTTTTTCATCTTCACGGTTGGTTTTCTTGTGTTTGCTGGGTTGAGCTTAATTCTCGGCTAATTTTGCTTTTTATTCTTAAAAATTGAATCTTGCTCCTGTCGTTTGATGCATTTACATATTTGAGCTGGGGTTGTTTATAGAATTATTATTTGTTTTCTTGCTTTTGGTAACAATTCAGTAATAATAGAAATATTTAATTTTAGTTTCCAATATCTTAACTTGACAGACTTTTAGTACCATTTGATTTTAGTTTCCAATATGATATTACCTGACTGACTTTTAGTACCCAAGACACTTTGCTTACAAATGGATTGATTCGGCTTATGTTTTTTTTTTTTTTTTTTTTTTTTTTTTTTTTTTTTTTTGTAATTCTTAGTATGGGTCAAATAATTTTCTTCATATCTGTAGTAAATGATGGAGAATAACTGTTGAGAGCTAAAATATTTAGGGTCACTTTTTCTGAGAAGCATCGGTTTACAATCTTAATATCAAATGGCTGCTGCAAATAATACTTTTGGCTGGGTAAATTACATATAAAATACCGTACTTTTCCATTTTCACAGATTAATTATTGTACACCGAAAGGACTTGATCTCCATGTATGGGTTAGTAAAGTTTAAGTAGATTGGAAATGATTATGTTTGTACAAATCCATCTAGGGGTGAGCTTGGTGCTGTACTGGTACCGAAAGTGGGCCAGTACGGTACCGGTATTCGAAGGTAAATCAATCCAAAATACCGTACCGAACTAAAAATACCAATCTCGAAAAACGAAAAAGTGGGTATCGAATTGGTACCGAAAATGGCTCAGTACGGTACCAGTTCGGTACCGATACCCGGTACCAAATGCTCATCCCTACCTTTATCATTCAAACTGAGTTCTTTTAACATTATGAGGCACCTTATAATTAAACATGGTCGAGAATAGTGCGTGCATAGGGTTAGATTGTTGTTAAAGTTTTTTATACTAAATAACTGATGATATGATTCATAATCTTATCTTTGATGTTTGGTGCACATTTTGTTGTAGAGTACATAAAGATCTTCCAGATTCAGTCGCATAGACACAGCTACATGGATGCTACTACCCTCACGATGAACATGATTTTCACATCATCTGCCAAGCCAATACCTCACACCACAATCAACTTACACAATTTATCGCAATTGAAGAGTCACCGGAACACACTCCGACACCGTTCAATTGTTATCGTAATTTCTAACTCCTCAACAAAAGATGTATGGCGGAAGACACCAAACTCAACAACTCAAACGAAGTCGTCGTTTCATCAACCCTATCGCCGAAAGCCCGAGGTGGGTGGTTACTTAGACCACAGCGTCGATATGGACGAACTCGTGGCAAATATTAATGAAACAACCGATGAACACCAACTGTTTGCTGTAATGTCTCCTTACAAAAGTCGACAACTTTCCGTACGATTTATGGTAACCGTTCTTTCCCGTGAAACTGATTGGCAAAGATCACTCGCATTGCTTGATTGGATGAACGAACACGCGTTATACACCCCTTCTGTGTATGCGTACAACGTGGTTTTGCGTAATGTGCTTAGAGCAAAGCAGTGGGAGATTGCATACGGACTGTTCGACGAAATGCGTCAAAGAGGTCTTTCACCTGATAGGTATACGTATTCGACTTTAATCACTCAGTTTGGGAAAGAGGGTCGGTTTGATGACGCA
Source organism: Helianthus annuus (assembly GCF_002127325.2). Taxonomy (NCBI): domain Eukaryota; kingdom Viridiplantae; phylum Streptophyta; class Magnoliopsida; order Asterales; family Asteraceae; genus Helianthus; species Helianthus annuus. The sequence continues at coordinate 140,014,907 of NC_035446.2, read as the reverse complement.
TTATCTTGGCTTCAGAAGATGGAACAAGATCACGTGTCTGGTGATCTTGTGTTGTATAGTAATTTGATTGAGTTATCGCGTAAGTTATGCGATTATTCCAAGGCTATATCGATATTCTCTCGGTTGAAGCAGTCAGGCATTTCTCCTGACCTTGTTGCTTACAATTCCATGATTAACGTTTTCGGAAAAGCTAAGTTGTTTCGTGAAGCCCGATTGCTGCTTCAAGAAATGAGATCAGTTGGAGTTAGCCCCGATACGGTTAGCTATTCTACCCTGTTAAGCATGTATGCTGAAAATCAAAAATATCTTGAAGCTTTATCAGTGTTCTCCGAGATGAAAGAAGTCAACTGTTCCCCGGACCTTACAACTTGCAACATCATGATAGATGTATACGGGCAACTTGATATGGCGAAAGAAGCCGACCGTTTGTTTTGGAGCATGAGAAAGATGGGAATCGAACCCAATGTGGTCAGTTATAATACGCTCTTGAGAGTCTATGGTGAAGCCGAGCTTTTCGGTGAGGCTATACATTTGTTTAGATTAATGCAACGAAAAGATATCAACCAAAACGTTGTCACTTACAACACTATGATCAAGATTTACGGTAAAACTCTCGAGCATGAGAAAGCTAACAATCTTATTCAAGAAATGCAGAATAGAGGGATAGAACCGAACGGCATAACATACTCCACTATAATATCCATTTGGGATAAAAGTGGGAAATTGGACCGAGCCGCAACACTGTTTCAGAAGTTAAGAAGCTCGGGTGTTGAGATTGATCAGGTTCTGTATCAAACCATGATTGTGGCTTATGAACGAGCCGGTCTAATTGGGCATGCAAAAAGATTACTACATGAACTTAAAACCCCGGATAACATTCCACGAGCAACAGCAATTACGATTCTTGCTGCAGCTGGTCGTGTAGAAGAGGCCACATGGGTTTTTCGTCAGGCGTATAATAGCGGAGAAATTAAGGATATATCGGTATATGCGTGTATGGTTGATCTTTTTTCAAGAAACCGAAAGCACTCTAGTGTTATTGAGGTGTTTGATAAGATGAGAAAAGCAGGGTACTTTCCTGATTCTAATGTGATTGCTCTTGTTTTGAATGCGTACGGGAAGTTGCGGGAATTTGACAAGGCTAATGATGTGTATATCGAGATGCAGGATGAAGGGTGTGTTTTCCCTGATGAAGTTCATTTTCAGATGTTAAGTCTTTACGGTGCAAAAAGGGATTTTAAGATGGTGGAATCGCTGTTTGAGAGATTAGACGTTGATCCCAACATTAATAAGAAGGAACTGCATCTTGTTGTTGCTAGCATTTATGAAAGGGCGAATAGATTAAATGATGCGTCTCGAATCGTCGATAGAATGAAACATATGGGACTTATGAAATGGGCGTGAACTGTGTTGTTCAACTTAACCAAGGTGCCAAATATGAAAATATGCTGGTCAAGTACTTTTATTAGATTATGTAAATTATGATTTGAATCGTCAAGTGTTGTTAAAGCTGCCACTTTCAACCCGTTATGCAATACAGCAACAAGTTCTTTCGACCCGTTATGCAATACGGCAACATGCTCTATGGAACCCGTTATGACAACCAAATTGACCGTTTTTAAAGTTGCCACTTTCAACCCATACCTAAGTTTGGAAAAAAAAATCGTTATGACCCAAATCCATCCTGACCCGTCGGCTGTCACCTACCCGGACATTTTGCCAGGTATACTTTAAATGGCTGAAAAAGTCTCCCTCTTGCTCGTGCTTATAACTTACATCCACCAAATGGAGTCTCTGAACCATTTGGTTGTAGATTTTGGACTCCCTGTTAACAGAACCTGTATGTTTTCTTAATTTGACCTCACCCTTTTAAACAAGTTTACATTGCCTAAAGAAAAAGTCCTCTAGCTCTAATTTTATGTTTTTTTTTCTTTTTCCTAATAACTCCACAAAATGCATCCTAAAGCCCATCCCAAGTTCAGTTAGTCATATATACAGTAGGGATGAGCATAGTATCTGTTCAGTACCGAAAATTCCAAAAGTGGGTACCGGTACTGTACCAGATCGGTACCGAAAATGTCAAAAGTCGGTACCGAAAACGTACCCGGTTCGCTAAATTCGGTACCGGTAACCGTTTGCTCATCCCTACAGTATAGAAGCATAGATTTCTTTTTGAGTTATTAAAATTCTAACATTTTGTTGATGCACACAATCATACAAGTCTGTAGTGTTTGCTATGCTCACAAACAAGCCTATAAGACAAGAAAATCATGAAAATAATCAATTTATTGGGTGCATTATACACATATATAGCCAAGTCAGAAACAAGCCACCCATTTTGTATCTACTTTTCATCGTGTATCCGAATTTTTCCCATAGCAATGTATTATCATTTGCATATTAGAATGAAAACATTTAGATTTAGCATAGTAAACATAGACACACGAGCGAGAATAGATACACAATCAAAGATCTGCGCGACAACATGAATCATATCAAGTAATTAACTAGTATCAGTAAAAATACATAAACCAACACCATAAATATTTAAGCAGTTCATACAGAAGACCACTTTATTTGACACAATTCAGATTTCACTTGCCCAAATAAGTTTCAAGTTTTCTCAACACAATCAAACACTTGATAGATTAAGCAGCAAACTTAGGAGTTGCCCTGTGCTTAAGGATCTTCTTCTCCAGTTCATCCTTCTTAGCACCAATAACCCTTTCCACCTCTTTCCCTTGTTTCAGCAACACAAGTGTAGGCATTGCCTGCACCCCAAACTGCTGCGCAACATCCTGCAATCATCCATTTATCTTAAATTCTTAAATCATTAAAACTCAACAACCTTTCTGATTCCAACAAGATTGTTACAAACTGAAACTATCGCAAAATATGAGTCTTGTCTCACATCAATTGTTTGGGCAACAAATGTGGAGTTTATAGACCAAATGGGCTCCTCACCCACCATACTAGTCTTTTGGGATGAGTTCTCCTGATAAGGCTGTAACTAGGGGTGCAAGCGAGTACAACTACTCACGAGCTACTCGAGCTCGGCTAGAAAAAGATGTTTGAAATGAGCCAAGCGCCCGAGCCTAAACCAAGCTTAAGCCAGCTTGCGAGCCTAAACGAGCCCACTGTTTATATAATTTTTAAACAATATATTAAATATATATTTAAATAATAATTATTAAATTTATAAAATTATGAAAAAAAAACCCCGCTTGCGGTATGCTCATATAATATATATATATATGTGTGTGGGTGCTCGGGGGCAAAAGTGGAAGTGCTCTAATTTTAACGTTATTTTACTAATTTCGTGCAAATAACGTTAAAAAAGGGGATGGTTAATCATGCATCATGTGCTGGCGTTGATAGCCGAAAGACAAGGGGTACATGCACTAATTGGCGTTTGTCTCAATTGTTGAGCGTTATGTGCCTTATGTCCAAGGCTTGATGCAAAACTACTATCGAGCGGGGTCTCACTATAAGCACCCTCTCTATTCCTACGGGGTAGAGGTAAGGTTGTCTACATCTTACCCTCGTGAGACCCTACCTTAGCTTTGCTATTGGTGGGATATACCGAGTATGATGATGATGATGATGATAAAATTATGATAAACATAGCTAAATTACATATAAAAAATAATTATAATTAAGTAAAAATACCCAAACTACAATAAAAGCTTCCATTGTCTAGAAACAAAGCTTGAGTTTGAGGTTCCATAAGTTAAACGAGCTAGAGCCTAGTTGAGCTTGGGCTCAACTTGGCCTGTTTGCACCCTAGCTGTAACAAAGATCACTGATGGAAGCTCCAATTTCGAAGACACGGAATTGGAATTGAAGCAAAATTGGTTAAAATTTAGATACAATCAACCTCAAATTCCAGTCCCATAAGTCCAATTTAATACGAAATCAAAATCAAATTAGGGTTTTTTTTTCTTTGTGAAACTGATAGGCCTAATCCTAATCCCTAAATTTAACACTAGTTGATTACAATAACATGGTGAATTGAACAATGAATTCACAAAAAAACAGTCCTACCAGATGACAAATAATAAAAGAAATATACCTGTAATTCATCAACATCGATCTTGATGAAGTCGATTTCTGGATATTTAGAAGAGAGGGAGCGTATAAAGGGCTCTAGCATCTTGCAAGGTCCACACCATGAGGCTGAGAAATCAACCACCATGAGTTTAGGGGACTGTTTGGACTCATTGTAATGGAGTTGCCAGCGGTTAGAAGAATGAAATTCGATGACTCGTGATTCGCCCGATGATGCATCGCCGTCGTTGGGAGTTTGTTCAGATTCTCCCCAAAACGATGATAACACCGATCCCATATCTGCACACAACAACAACGGTATCTGGAGAGAAAGGTATGCGGACGGTTTTATGTGAGCTTTGATTTTGATGTTGTATAATGTACGCTACAGATCAGGTTGAGTTGCATATATATATATAGTCCCTTTGACTTACTTTTTTGACATGTTTTATTCCTTGTGGGAAACGTATACATAGGGAATACCGGAAAGGGAGAAAAGTAACTCCAAAGTCCACCGTTAGTTAAGAACCCGCACTACCTTTTTTTTCTTTTCATATCTTATGTGTGTTTGTTGGTTTGGTTCATTTACAAGTTACAATAAGAATATGGGGGTATGGGTCAATGATCTTTAGATTAAGTGGTGGAGGGTTTGCATTTCTTTTGAGAGATGCAAGTTTGACTCTCACTTGGTGCAGAGCAAGGCCGGCCCTGGGGGTGGGCGGGGAGGACCACCGGTCAGGGCCCGATATTTTGAGGGACACGTTTTTTATGGAAAAAATTCGATATGTATATGTAAAATATTTTTTTAATAGGGTACACTCGTATAAACACCAACATAGGCCCCTTACAAAACTATTCATATGGTTTAGATTAGTTATTAACCCCTTTGACATTAGGTTTAGACCTTTAGTGAGCCCAATACCCAGTTTCGTTAAGGCCTAAGGGCACATTTTTTCGAGCTCGAACAGGGTACACGAATTCTCAAGGCCGGCCCTGGTGCAGAGTGAGGCATTGGTGGGCAATGATAGGAGACCCAGGGAAACCTGGGTTGGATCCTTGAGCCAAACGGGTTTTACCGGTAATTTCACCGTCGTGCCTACGGGCGGGTGGGTTACCGGGTTTTCCCCGGAATCGGTGGTGGACTCGGGTTACTCTCGGAGTACTCCGTTTGTCCAGTGGGTACCCCGAGAGTACTCGGGATTGAGTTTGTTGGCCGTTCAAAAAAAAATATGGGGTATGGGCCGGGGGTTGGGGCGTAGGTTGGGTACAAACGCCTAAGTCATCACCCCGGGTGGGATTGAGTTTTGGCGTGGCCCCTTGGGCGGAGGTTTCAGCCCGGGCGTTGGGCATGCCTAGCGGTCCTCCGTGACCGGCTCTTATTGGCTGGTTGGCTAGGTCATAGCGGCTATGTTTAAAATTTAAAATATAACTGTTTGGCCAAGCTAAATGGTTCACCCAAGTCGCTATAAAACCCCCAACCCCATCGCCTGTCCACATCGCTACCCCAACCCAAGTCACTCCACCTACCCGAACCCGCTACCCACACACACTTGATCGATGGCCTCTTGGACGCACGAGGAAGAGCTAGCACTTGTCACGAGCGTAGTGGACGCGATGAAGGGCCGCCAACCCGGTGAGACCCGTTACTGGCCGGAAGCTTTCACTAGCTACCGGCACAACGTGGGGAACGACCGACACAATTTAAACGCGTGCCAACACAAATGGCCCGAGCTACGACCGAAACTCGATCGTTTTAAAGCCTACTACGAGTCTACGACAACGTCCCAGGCGGTGATATAAGTCACGAAGACCGGGTGGCGGTGGCCAACATCGAGTTCCGGAGCAAGGAGCGGAAGTCGTTTGACAAGCTCGCCCTTTTCGAAATCTACCTAACGCTTTAGGCTTTTTTTATTTTTTTTATTTTGTAATCCTTTTTTTGTAGAATTTTATAATTTTTGGGAACTTTTGATAATAATTTTAGGCTTTTTTATTTAATTTTAAGTGTATTTTTTAATTTTAGGCTTTTTTTTTAATTTTAACAAAATTGGCCAACCCACACGGGCTAGCCACGCCACGCCCCGCCATGCCGACCCAACACGTCACTCACCAGCGGGGGGCTCGAAGTCCACGTGTCAACCCATGCCTCAAACCCCCGCCCCACCATACCCCACGGTCTAATTTAGGGGCTCTTCATGAGCCGAGTCGACCTAGGGTAAGCTCCGGCTCGGCTCAGTTATAAGCCAAGCTTCCTTGGTTCGATTCAGATTTGAAACCGAGCTGAAGATATAAGCTTGAGCTCGGCTTGGTTTTAAACCGAGTTGGATCGGCTCGATTTGATTTACAAAAAAATAATACATAGATCTCAAAATTTGATAGTCTAAAATACTATACAATAGATCCAAAATAAGTTAACTTAATACATTAAAAGCCAAAATCAAATTCAACAAAACAAAATAAGTTTTAAATTAAGGAAATACCATATTAGTTCATTGTAATGGTCCTTCAAACATGCTACAGATATCAAATTGCACTCCTGAATACATGTAAATAATAAGTTTTTGTAATATATTATAATGTATATAAAAATCAAATAATTTATAAGTAAAATAATCCCGGCTAAGCCGAGCTAAACTAAGCCAAGTAAAATAATCTGAGTAAATATTATACCAAGCGAGCCCAACTGAGTCAATTTGGATCGTTACAAGCCGAGCCGAGCTAGGCTCACTTTCTAACCGAGTCGAGCCGACTTGGACCAGTTTAAAGCCGAGCCATATCAAACGAGCTTTTTCTGAGTTAGATTCGAGCGAACTCTGAGCCACAATCTTTTTGAAAAGCTCTACCCTAATTAAAAGAATTAAATTTTGAAACGTTAATAGCAAGAGCATCACAAAACCTGGTATTTAAACCAAACCTTACGGCCAAGAAGTGCACTTTACTCATATACTTAAAGAGTTAAATGCCATTTTAGTCCTTATGGTGGTCATTTTTCCGTTTAATTCAAAGGTTTCATGTTTTGCCTGTGAGTCCAAAAATATTTTACCGTTGCCATTTTAGTCTAATGGGTTAACTTCATCTATTTTTTCTGTTAATTAGAAGGGCAATTCGATCATTTTATATGACTGAATTGCCATTTTAGTTAATAGAATTACATATAAAATGACTGAATTGCCTTTCTCATTATCATAAAAGATAGATAAAGCTAACTCAGTTGACTACAATGATAACGGTGAAACCTTTTTAGACCATATAGACGAAAAATAAACCTTCGAATTAAACTAATAAAATGACTCAAACCCATATGAACACATTAAGGGGGCGTTTGTTTTTTATAAAAAGCTCTTCCTGAGCTCTTATGTCTGCCCCACGCAGACCAAGGGCAGATGTTTAAGTCAGCAGATTGTTTGTTTTTTCGAAGTGAAATCATTAAAAAATGTCTGCCCCACATCTTCTTGGTGCAGACATGAAACACCCTCTTCTTACCTCTTCTAAACTCAAAACCCACAACACCTCTCAAAAACAAACCTAGAATTCTCCTGTTACACCAGCCGACACCCACCCTCTCCCCTTCTCCGGCGTTGACGTCTTCTCCGGCCACCCCTCGACTGCTCCGCCGTCCAGCCGCATCCTCCTTCCTCAGCCGCATCCTCCATCGACAAATACCACAGGTCAGTTTTTTTTTTTTTTTTTTTTTTTCAGATTATAAGTTTTTTTAATTTTTTTTCAAATGAAGAAATGGGAAATTGTTATGGTGTTGAGAGTGATGCAGACTGCAGTGAGTAATATCGAAGTAATCACGATTTGCAGATTCTTCAATTTTGATGCCTACGAACAGTTGGTTTTTTGGATCTTAGTGGTCATGTTTTGAAGATATCTCCTTTTCTAGAGTATTTGTAGATTCTAGTCACATAGTTTGAATTTTTTTTTATATTGACTGTCGATTAAAACCTAGGCTTAAATCTATGTATGAATTGAATTTTTTTTTTTTTTGTCATCAATTAAATTGATGTTTCTCATTTTTGATTTGGGTTGTGGCCGAATTTGTTAAAGAAAGGGGTTTGGGAGGAGAGTAGGGGAAAAAAGGTTTGCAGATGTAGGGTAAAGAGGTGAGATAATCAAACACTCTTTTTCTTACACTCCGCAGACATTTAATCCACCTCTTCTCGTGCAGACGTGGTCCGCAGACTGCAGACCTTTTGCATCTGAAAAAACAAACACCACCTAACTCTTTATTTAAGTTTTGTGGTTGCACGGTGGTTCGTTCATCTGGGAACATTAGTTAGAAAGCGATTCAGTTCCCGCCCATCCTCCACAATTCAAACTAGATCTTCAAATAACTTTTTCTTCTTAAACGCTCGGCCTTCAATCCATCAATCAAGTTCAGGCTCCGATTAAGCATGAGTTCCCGTGCAGGTATCTATCATAAACCCTAATTTGTTGATTTCACTCTCTTTTTAGTTTTTACTCATCCAACCTTGTCATCCAGGAGATAAGGCTGATGATCTCTGGTCCCAAATTATAGCAACTGAATCGGATGAACAACAACAACAGCAGCAAACCGCCATTGTTTACAGACGCCAAACCCCCCAAAATGAAACCCTACCAACCACGTGAGTTTATATTAAAAAAAGTAAACATTTTTTTCTGACCCCTTGTTCACGGTCCGGTTCTAAACCTTGAAACCTTCTAAACCGGTCGGTTTCAAAAATTATAGACCATAGTGAACGGTTTGATTTGCGGTTTATACTTAAAACTAACTGTATAAAACCTGACCGAAGCTTAAAGTTTAACTATATTTTTTTAAAATATTTTGTGTTACATATTTTTAACTCTTTATAGTTTATACCATATTTAATAAAAAATATAACTAAGCCTAAAATTGAAATGCAAATGCATCCTAGAGTCCAAGTCCCTTCAAATGCAAATGTGTTACTAACGGTCAGGTTCACGGTTTGAAATAAAAACCGTTAAAACCGGACCGTGAACATCCCTACGCTTACCATTGAATGAATATTTGGGTTGCAGGAAGCGTGCGAGTTCTATTCGGAAGAATAATCGGGTGAGTTTGGCTCCAGGGAAGAGGATCAGCTGGAACCGTTCCCTCTTCACCAGGTATTTTTTTTATTCTAACTTAATATATTTCTAGTTTCCACAACCGGGTGAGTTAGTGTTATGCTTATACATTTAATTTTCAAAATCCAGAGGGAGGACAAGTATTGCTGTTGCTGTGTATGATAACTATGGACCAGGAAAGGAGAAGCCAACAAGAAAAGATAGACCTCCCCGTGCTAGAGTATGATTCCTCATGTACAGGTTGTACCTATTCAGTTTTTGTTTCTTTGTAATTAATGTGCCATATGTTCTAGGCAAAAGGCGTAGGCGTACCCCCTCAAAACTATGAAAAGGAGCGTGCATACTTTCAGGAGGTGGATGCATTTGAATTGCTAGAGGAAAGCCCATCTCCTCAAAACAAAACCTGGGTTATGGGCACCAAACAATGCGTTCTTCCATCACATATTTCAACAGTGTTGAACAAGTGGTTGCAAAACCGCAGCCGTGGTCCCTCTGCCTCACTTTCGAAGATCTTAGAAACTCCACAGCTATCTAGGGATTCTGTTGGTGTTTTGGATTTCTCTAGTCAAAACAAATGTAGTTCAAGTCTCATTGGTTCCAGTTCCGCAAACAGAATTGAAGAAATAGAAACAACAGCTGAAGATTTAGGTTTTGCAATTCGTAATCTCTCTTTATCATCACAAGACTCTGGCTTGGATGAACGATGGGATCCGTTATTGGACCTATTAAAAGTTTGTGGGCAGTCTTCTCCATCAGCATTTTCAGATGTGCTATCTCAGTATTGGTTGGTTACTCATTTAAAATGTTTATTGGCAGAATTAGCACTTGATGAAATGAACATTTAACACATGGATCTCTTGTGAATACAGTGACCTCCAAAGTATAGCCAAGGTAGGTGAAGGTACATATGGGGAAGTTTTTATTGCTGGTGGCACTGTCTGCAAAGTTGTTCCTTTTGATGGAGACTCGTTAGTGAATGGAGAAGTGCAAAAGGTACTTCATGTTGAATCTATTAGCCTTGCATTGTTTGGTTATTTAATTTTAAACATATTGGTTATGGATTATTATAGTTATCTTTCTAAATTCAACGAAACCATGTACTTCAATGAGAATATAAGTGTTGATTTTTTATTTTTGATGGTGGCATCTGTTAGACTTTAACCTTGTATTCTTGTTGTGCTATAGAAAGCTGAAGAATTACTTGAGGAAGTTATGCTTTCCCTAACCCTCAATGACTTAAGGGGAAATGATACTCATATTCATAATGTTTGTCCTACATTCATACAGACGTTAAGGTAATTCTTCTTTTACATGCACACGCACACACACATGCTGGGGCTACTAGAAAAAAACTATGTGGCCATTGATTTGTAGTTGTAGATGTTGAGTTTTGTAGTTTGAAATAGTTTATAACTTTATAATACCAATAGAATCGTATATACTGAGTTTAAATAAATCAGATTTGCCTTAAACTGAGTTTCAAAATATGTTTTTTTGTTGTTATTGGAGTTTACCTGTATATTTATTTTAGTTTTGAATTTTAAATTCGTATGACCAAACAGGTAATCGTCATTTTGTAACGTGTAGTTTCATATCATGTCCATTTGTTAAGGATGATCGTTAATGATTTTAGTTGTGTGTAGGTATTAATTTTTTTCAAGAAAATAGTTTTGAAAATAGCTCATAGGTTAATGGGAAGATTGGATCTTTTAATTTTTGTTTGTAAATTCTTTAGTCAGCAACAACTTTTTGTAGTGTTTGTTTGTTTGACTGGCTTGGTACCTTATATGATCCAGCTTATGTGAACTATGGATTTGCAATGATTATGGTCTACATTCATGACTGATGATTGCTCGCATTTGATTTCTTATTTATGCAGTTTAAGGGTATGTGATGGTGTTTATGATGATGCGATGATTAGAGCGTGGGAAGAATGGGACAAAAAGCATTTTTCAGAGAATGATCATCCTACGGAGTTTGCTGAGAAACAGGTTTCAGATAATTATGATGAGGCTTCATTTACTTTTTTTTGGGAAAAAGTTCTAACAACTGTATTCATTTTTACCTCAGCGTTTTGTTGTGTTTGTTCAAGAACACGGAGGGCAGGATCTGGAGAGTTTTGTGCTACTGAACTTTAATGAAGCACGCAGTTTGCTAGTTCAAGTATGTTCTTTCATGGTGACTCTAAACTATGAATGAGTTGACCTGGGTTATGTTTTATCTCTTATGGGTCAAATCCGCTAAAACGAGTTAGTTGAAAGCTTGGTTTAAAAAAGCGTGCCTTAAGTGCAAAGAGTTGCGCCTTGTGTGACATAAGGTGAGCTCTGTACAAAAAGCGCGCTTTTTTGGAAAAAAAAATCCCACATTCCTACCGAGGCGCGCACTTCTTGTACAGAAGGTGTTTTTGTGCTTTAAACTTTTATACATGTAGCTAAAATGGTTGTGCTTTTAAGTGACTTATACATTAAATCATATTTAAACCTTGTTTATAACTATATTTTGGGTAAGGGATGCTAAAAACTAATAGGATATATATAAAAAAATATATAAGCACTTTGCACCTCGCGTACGAAAAGCCTTTCCCTTTTGCGCTTGGAATTTAGACCTTGTCGCATTTGTGCGCTTCACGCTTTTTTAAACCAAGGTTGAAAGTCACTTAAACTTTATTTTAGTTGCATGATGCATTATATATTATTACATTATTACATATATAAGGATTGGACAAAAAGTGTTTCAGGTCAATGCGTACCAAAAAGTAGCTATTAGTTTTGAATTACTATCCAACCCGCCTGTTTTAGGAAAATGCAGTGACGCTAGTCTTGTTCTAACGACTACTTAAACATGTATTCAGATTACCGGGGCTTTGGCGGTGGCAGAAGCTGCTTTTGAGTTTGAACACAGAGATTTGCACTGGTTTAGTAACTAATCCTCATTATCTGTTTTTAGTAATACTTTTATCATGGGTGGTTGTCTATTGAATTTTTGTCGCCATATAGGGGCAATATCTTGTTGAGTCGAAAAGGTTCTGAAACATTGGACTTCATTCTTGACGGGAAAAAAATGCATGTCAAGACATACGGATTAGCGGCATCGATAATTGATTTTACACTCTCCAGAATCAATACAGGTACTCTTGTTTCTGTTGTACAACTATAATCCAAGTCACGTGCTTATTATCATATGGTGGCAATGTGGCAGGCGAAAGTATTCTTTTTTTGGATCTATCCTTGGATCCAGCACTCTTTGAAGGCCCGAAAGGAGATATACAGGTAGCTCATAGCTGCAATCAGAAGATACCAATTTAATTCTAAAGTTTCTACTTTTAATGTTAAAATGCATGGATAGTCCCTGTGGTTTGGTCAAATTTCACCTTTAGTCCCCACATTTTCAAAATTACATGTATGCTCCCTGTGGTTTGCTCATTGGTTACTCCAATAGTCCCTGAAGGAGATGGACGTTAGTTTTCTCAGTTAAGTAATTGTGAAATGACAAAACTACCCTTTTAATTAAAAAAATATATTAAACAACAAAAGAACTCACACAAACTCACCAACCTCTCCCTCTCTCCTCCACCCCACTAGCACAAGTGCACCACTACCACTTATGCTCACCTCCCATCCACGCCACCATTTCCAAATGTCTGATTCGTAATTAATTCACAAACTTTGTTCACATCTTCCTGAAAGAGACCCTAATTTGTCCTTGTTTACCATCCACCATTAAATATAAATTTTACTTTATAAGATTAACACAAAATAATGTTGGAAAAGGAAACTTCAGATTCGGTGATGAAGATTATGAAGGAGTGACCAAACAGAGTCATCCGCAATAAAACATAATAATACAATTACGATCCAAAACCTGAATAATCATCAAAAGTAAACAATCAATTAACACGATAATCGATTAAACGTTCAATATCAAACAATCAATCAACATCTTCATCTGCTAGGGTTTCAAATTCAAATTTCTCGATTAAAACCTAAACAAATCGATAAAGTTCACTTACATTAGAAAAACTACAAGCACATACATCCTTAAACGAAAGTGCCAACTGATAACCTATCAAGTGGAGCAAACGGATCTTCTTCTGGTTCCGCGATATTCCTCTGGCGACCCGTACTCGCCGGAAAAACATAAAGATGACTGACCAAATCGCCGTACTGGAGGCCGTTTTGAAGCACCCACACCATGGCGCTTCGTGTGACCTCAATGTCTTCTACAGCTACTACTAGGTTTCAGGTTTTCTGATGGTTCCATTTACGTTGGGGAATTAGTTGCAGAAATGGTGGTTCTCAGATCCATGGAGTGGAAGAGATGGAGAGGGTGGAGTGGATGGGAGGTGGGCAGAAGTGGCGATGGTGCTTGGGGGAGGAGAAGAGGGAGAGGGTGGGTGGGGGTGAGGTCTTTTATTGTTAAATTAAATACATTGATAATGGTGAGGGTAATTTTGTCATTTCACAATTACTTAACTGAGAAAACTAACGTTCATCTCCTTCAGGGACTATCCCAGTAACAAATGAGCAAACCACAGGGAGCATACATGTAATTTTAAAAATGTGGGGACTAAAGGTGAAATTTGACCAAACCACAGGGACTATCCGTGCATTTTACTCTTTTAATTAATATTTTGTGCAGTCAGAAACGTATCGGAAAATGAAACAAGTTACAGAAGATTGCTGGGAGGGAAGGTATACTAACCAGGAATTTACTAATTCTGTATAACTACGATGATTATTAACTCTATAATTCGACCATTTTTTTGTCCAAAATATAGACTTGAGTAAATTTCTGTTTTCGTCCTTGAGGTTTGTCAATTTTAACTAGTTTAGTCCAAAAATCTAATTTATAACAAATCCAGCCCTGAAGTTTCCATTTCTTAATGCTTTTCATCCTTAAGGGTGCTTTTTCATTTAATTCTTAGGGATGCAAAGCGTTAAGAAATGCAAACCTTAGGGATGAAAAGCGTTAAAAATGCAAACCTTAGGGATGGTTTTGTTATAAATTAGATTTTTGGACTAAACTAGTTAAAATGGACAAAACTCAGGGATGAAAACTGAAATTTACTCTATAGACTTTTTATAAATAGTAAGCGTGTAAAAGTGTGTTTATAAACTTTGGATGCTCAACCTGTTTGACCAGTCAGCACATTTATAAATAATGAGTTGAAACTCGAAAGTGCTATAACAAACAACTGCTTCTGGTTGATGATACACAGTTTTCCGAAGACGAATGTGCTGTGGCTGCAGTACCTGGTGGACATTTTGTTGCAGAAGAAAGATTATGTAAGTCCTTATGATTTGGTGTGAATAATTTAATATTTCAGGGCTGCTGTAATATGATATTGTTAACTTTGGTAGGATCGAACATCTAGAGACGAGAGGGAGTTACGTTCATTCAAAAAGCGTTTAAATGGGTACAAGTCTGCAAAAGAATCCGTGGTTGATTCCTTTTTCAGTGATCTAATTGTTGTTAGTGATGCATAGATTATGTAAGGTTCAAGTCACTTTTAGCTTTGAAAAGAATGTCAAGAAAATAGATTATGTAAGGTTCAAGTCACTTTTGGCTTTGAAAAGAATGTCAAGAAAGTAGAGAGTAATTTGGAATGGATGATGTGTATGCATTTGTATATCCACATATTGCTGACTTTCTTTAAGGTTGTTAATTCTTAGTGCATTCACATCCCTTTCACCAATTTTTTATCTTATAATTACAATAAAAACAACTAAATTTTCCCTCTCCTTTCAATCAAATAATATTTTTTATACTTTTATTATTACCTTTTCTCTCTCTTCCACTCACAATCACTTTCAAAATATAATAAAAATTATAGAGCGTGAGCAGTAATCTCTTAAATATAGATAAACAATAACTTTTTCTCTATCCACTCACAACCACTTTCAACCACCTTTTATAATATAAAGAACTCTCTCCTACAATTTCACGGATAAGGCCACTCGGGGCGGGTACGTGATGAAGGAATTTAACGCGTTATGAACGAGTTGCACACCGCCGCCGGTCTTATGACCACGCGTTACATTTGTAACGCGTTAATTCCACCACGCGTTGAACTTTGTAAATTTTTGACCGTTTGTAAATTTTTGACTGTTGCTTTTTGACCTTTTGTAAATTTTTGAACGTTGTTGTTTGTTTTTTTTATATAAAATCCCACATATTTCAATACACAAACTCATAAAACTCTCAACTATTCTCACACTCAATACAAAAAATTCAAAAAACTCTCAACTATTTTCACACTCATTTTTACAAGAAATATGGAAGGTTCAAGCAAGGGAGGTGGTGGATCGAAAAAAAGAGGTGGCGGTTCGGGTACGAAGAAAATAAGGCCCAAGGTTCGAGCGAATCTTGGTGAGCCCGCACGCTTTAGGTTGCAAGACGAACCCGACCAAGTCCCACCCTTTCAAACCCAACAATATCCACCCTTTCAAACCCAACAATATCCATCCTTTCAATCGCAAACGTACCATAACCAACAGTTCGTTCCACCGTTTCAACCTCACCAATTTCAATCGCAAACGTATCAAACCCAACCCCACACACTCGACCCACTACTAGAAGACAACACCCTCATTCATCATTTTGCAAAAGCGTGGCATGAAGCACGTGAACCACAACAAAGTCTTGACGAGGACGAGGAAGAGGAAGAGGAAGAAGAAGCGGAGGAAGAGGAAGAGGAAGAAGAACAAAATGTTGAGGTTCAAGAAATCGCTCCAATCGGCCGACAACCTTGAACGAGCGAGGAGGAGGTCTCGTTGACGAAGGCGTATTTGCACATCTCGGAGAGTAAGAAACACGGGAACGAGCAATGAAAGGATGCGTTTTGGAGACGAGTTATTAATCATTTTATGAAACTTCCCGGTGCAAGGATACGAAACATGGACCAAATGACGTCGAAGTGGACGGATTTGAACGGGAAAATTAGCAAGTTCAACGCTTGTTTCATTCAAAAGGTATTGTTTTTTTATTAAAAAAAACAGTTTATAAAAAAAACAGTTTTAAAAATAAAACAGTTTATAAAAAAAACTGTTTATATAAAAAAACTGTTAAAAAAAACAGTTTAAAAAAAACAGTTTAAAAATAAAACAGTTTATAAAAAAAACTGTTTATTAAAAAAACAGTATATAAAAAAACAGTTTAAAAATAAAACAGTTTATATAAAAAAACAGTTTTTAAAAATAAAACAGTTTATATAAAAAAATAGTTTAAAAAAAAACAGTTTATATAGAAAACAGTTTAAAAAAACAGTTTTGACAAAAACAGTTTAAAAAAAAAAACAGTTTTTTAATAAAAAACAGTTTTTATAACATTTTAATTTTTTTGTAGAACCGAAATCCACAAAGTGGAGCGTGCGAGGCGACGATCATGCAACAAGCCATCGCCGAGTATTGCAAAACGTACAAAAAGAGAACTTTTCCACACGTGGCGTCATGGGAAGTTGTGAGACATCACCCGAAGCGGGTCCCCGTTGAGTTGGTTGACACGCATGGTCCTACAGCTCCAAAAAACGAGGCGGTTCGAAAAGATCAAAGACATCCGATTCGGGGAACTACACGACTTCCGCGTCGGATAATTTGCCCCAAATGAACTTAAACGACGACCCTCTTGACGAACCCGATCAACCCCTTGACGAGCCCGTTGAGGAAGATACACCCACAAGGCCACGACGTAGACGAGGTGGTGAATCGTCAAGCAAAGGGAAGGAGGCGGTGGCGGAGTTGATCTTTAGAATCGAAGAGGAGAAAATGACCCAATTCAAGAAGGCCGAACAAAGAAAAGAAACAATGATGTCCCTAAAAGTTGAACGGGAGCAGGCGTACAAGGAACACTTGAAAACGATTGAAAGACAAAATGATTTAAAAATCTTGTGTGAAAACCACGCCCATCTCGACGAACCGTTCAAGTCAGTTGTCATTGAACAAAAGCGCGCGATTTGCGCAAAGTGGGTTGGGAGATGCCACCGGTTTAGTTGTTTTTTTTATTTGGTTATGTAATTTATTTTTAAAGTTTAATGAAATTTATAATTTAGTGTTTTATTTTTAATTTCTAATTTTAAAATGAAAATTAAAAAAAATTGGAGTGATAGAATTCCATCACTAGTGATTCCACCCCTCCTACATTTCTATCACTAGTGATAGAAATTTGGTTGATGACATGTCATGATTTGATTGGAGAGTGGGAGTGATAGAATCCATCACTAGTGAACCACCCCTAGTCCCCTAAGGTTAATAACTTAATATGTTATAAAGAGGCGTTTCATGTGTGGACCTATTGTTTTAAATCAATTTTGTGAGTTTGCTTTAAAATTTAAACGGATGTTACCCCCAACCCAACACAACTGCGGGGTTTTATCTATTATCTATATTAAAACAAAACATTTTAGTGCCACTTGGCATTTGCTTAGGCTGGTTGATGCCACGTGGCATCTCATCCTCTCCATTTTTTTTCCTTTAAGCGGCAATATTTCTTCCTTCCTAAGCTTTTTTTTTGTTTTTGAAACCGCCTGAATTTTGGAAACTAATCAATTCTCTCAATCAATTGAAATCATTTTCCACTCAAACCCTAAATCATTCTTTCAGCCGTTTCTCTCTGGCTTCACTCTACATCCTCTTCAAATCAAACTTGGATCCATGGATTATTTTCAATGAAGAATCTAACTGATGTTGGTAATACTGATTCGTTTTATAGTGAATCGGGGATTCTTCCATCATTTTCTTGATTTGATTATCCTTAACTTGATATGCTTTAGGTTGTTTTCGTGATTTATATGTTACAATATATATGAACTAAACCCTAGATCTGTTTATTGAAAGTGAAATATAATTTTAATCTATGTTTTTTGAAGCTGAATGTTTGATATCCCTCTCCAATTGCGAAGCATTGATACGACTCCATCATACATCGATTTTGTCTTCATCATCCTTCGAAACTGAAGCATCAGTAAGTGGATTCCATCTCTGTTTGTGATTTTGTAGATGTAATAAGAAAACCCTAAATTTTTTGTATCAATTGTTATGTTGTTGCTCATGATTAGTCCGTTAATTGTTTTTATATATGTGGTTTTTAGGACTTCATTGGTCTAATTTGAATATAACTTTGTGTGTTTTTTTGATGTTATTATAAACCCTAATATTTTTTTGTCTCAGTAAATAATGACGATATGTTTAATTTGCAGTGATGTGTGTGGAATTTAATCCTGTGGATGATAATTATTTCATTAGCGATTCCATAGACGGCAAAGTACGCATATGGGATGTGTATGAAAAGTTTGTTATCTTATTTATAGGTGAGAGTTCAACTAGGTTAGGATCTACAGGTCGTCTCACAAAGCTATATTGAAGCACGACGAAATTGGTGCCTTCCATATGGTTTGCTCTCTTCATGGTCCTTTAGTTTTGAATTGGTTAACAAGTGTATTCAATTTTAGAGTTAAATTGAATTTCTTTATGCATGTGATGGATTATTTTCCGAAACTGCAAGTAACTTTTAATTTTCTAATTACTTACATTCAGTGATCTTTTTTGTTGCTTACAATGACGATGAATGGTGGGGGGGGGGGTGTTCTTGCTCTTGATGAGAAGTAAGCACCCGAAACTTGTGGATAATACGTTTTTTATTGAAATGAACTGTTTGTTTATGGGTTTGCTTGTGGTTTGGATAATCAATCGCATAAGTGTAATTCACATATATTTATGAGATTTTGAAATCCTTATTATCGTAATTATTGATCGATTGTAGCATCAGTGGTCGTATTCTGACAAAAGGCTTCCGGCTACAAGTGGCAGCTCCCGGTGCATAAAGGCAGCATTGAGTGTTTGTTTAATGGTGGAAATGGAGAATCTGGCAACCCAGACAGCAGAGCCGACTGATTTAGGGACCAGCTATGTTAATCCAGCAAGCACGGTTATCATGTTCTTTGTTCCAATTTGCTAGATCCAGAGTTTAAACATTGGCTGATATTTATTATTCTTGTGTTTAGAGGCGTTGGTGTTGATTAAGATAAGATAATTTATATTGTGTCTAACTGTATTAACCATATAAAAACTTTATATATATACAGTAAGTTACTACTTGTTTGATTCTGCTTGATGAATAATGTTGTATGTTGCTTGACTAGGTTGCTGGACACTTCACGTATGGTGTAATGGCAATTTCGGCTGCCACATTTGTGTTTTGGAGTACTGTTGGTACACGTATATTACCGGTCGCTTTTCAGCAAGGAAGTGCCATGTCATTAGCATTGCAGCTCTCATGCATCTGATGAGCATTTCGAGTGAGTATTGATCTGTATCTTTACCGAAAAAAATATATCAGGATCCTATATGATATTTTGTTGCATCAGAACTTAGAAGTTTTCTACATATTATAAACTTGAATATAATTGAACCATGTATAAGATGCTATTGAGATAATGGGGAAGTAACTATGATGCAGGCTAAATTCAAATGAGAAATGGTCTGAAACCGATGTACTGAAGCTAGCTGCTGCAGGAGAATCCAACACACTTCATCCAATTGGGAAAGCTATTCTGGAAGCTGCCCGGGCTGCTAAATGTTCTAACGTAAAGGTATTTACAAAAAATGGAGTTTTAGGGCCAACTCATATAATCTTACGGAAAAATCTAAGTGAAGTATGAAAGTTTATAAACTTGCTCATTTGAAGTCATCATTCTGTTCCGTTTTGCAGTAAACAAGACACCATTGCTATTTGTTATTTCGTGTTAGGTTTGAATAAAATGCACCTCTATTCTATTGAGATGGTTACCTATAATAATTATGAATGATTTTGTGTATATAGTTCACTGCATTTAGATAATTGACTAACATAGTTACGTCGCTTTTAACTATGTTAGTGTCAGCAGTTCATAAGTTGGTGATTATATGCAGGCTGATGATGGAACATTTATGGAAGAACCTGGATCTGGTGCCGTAGCCTCTTGTGGGAAGAAGATGGTTTCTGTCGGTACATTGGAATGGGTTAGAAGGTACTTATTATGTTGCAACTTGTAACCACTCTGCTATACGAAGCTTTGCATATAATTGCAGTCGTCATTAGACACCGAATCTATAATGCAGGCATGGAGTTGCTGAGAATCCGTTTATAGAAACTGAAGAATTTAAAAATCAATCAGTTGTGTATGTCGGGATAGATGGTGTGCTTGCAGGTCTTATTTATGTTGAGGATCAGATAAGAGAAGATGCTGCAAAATCATTCTTGCGTTCAAAAGATTCCAACCCATGACCTCCATATATTAGTATATGTTATATGTTTGTGTTAAGCCACCCGCGAAGCTCGCGGGATCTTAGGCTAGTTAGTTATAAATTAAAACGAGATCTTTTAAGTTTTAAAAGTATAAATATAAAAAAAGCTGTTTCTCTTCTGTTCCAACATGCCGGTTTTGTTTTTGTTGTAATAACATGAATAAAGAAACGTACCAGAACATGAACTTGTAGCGATCCAATCCATTTTAGACCCATCCTGCTTTGGTTTCTAAGTTTTGTAATTGCAGGATAGAGTTGCTCATCATTCGAGCCAACACCAACTTAGGCTCGAGCATGCACCAACTCAGGCTCATGCGTGAAAAAATGTCACACATGGGCAACCGGGCCTTTCATATCGCGCTCATTAGCTCAACTATTTATGTTTTTCTTGCATGAGTTTATTAACTCGACAAACCAACAAGCAACCTTATAAACGAGATTGCCCAATTCTCTCCTAATATATCTTTTATTTTTCCTTCTGGATCCCACTCATTCTCCACTGATTACGTGATTTCTTTTTATTTGTTTCTTTTTTTCCTATATAGAGATAGGCCTCTTTTTGTAATCAAAATTAATGTAAACCATAACAAAATTGTTATGGTATCAGAGCACTCACGATTCCATACTAAATAAATCCCATAACCGTAGTCGGCACCATGTCAACCAACCGGGGTAGCCCAGTTGGCCACCGACACCCACCTCTTCCCAAAGGTGCCGAGTTCGAGTCTTGGGAGTGGCATATGTCGCCCAGGGTAAGAACTCGGCATGGGGAAGTCACCGCGGAGCTAGCTTGGTCGGGTAGCGGCTTCCGGAGTGAGATCACTCCGACGGTTGGGAGGACCGTGCACTATCCCCCCCTCCACCATGTCCGGCGACAAACCAGAAAACAACGGCAAGAATGAAGATGCTGTTAACGACCACAACTCTCCATACTACATACACCCTTCTGATTATCCGAGGCAACTCCACGTTAACGACGTGCTCACAGATAGAAACTATACGGATTGGTCTCAAGAGATGTTGAACTTCTTGTTTGCAAAAAACAAGATGGGATTCATCGATGGGTCAATCAAGAAACCCGAACCAAATTCTTCGGCCTACATGGCTTGGATGAGGTGTGACGCCATGCTAAAAGGCTGGCTAAACACCGCAATGGAAAAGGAAATCAGGACAAGTGTGAAATACACATGCACGGCACAAGAGATCTGGGCAGATTTGAAAGAGCGTTTTGGAAAAGGGAATGCACCTAGAGCATATGAACTGAAACAGTTGCTGACCACCATGAAACAAGAAGGTACCACCGTTTCCGCCTACTATACCAAACTCCAATCCATCTGGGATGAAATCCAATCTGCACTTCCAACCCCCGTATGCGGTTGTAATGGCTGCAAATGTGAGATTGGAAAGAAGCTACATGATCTTAGAGAAAAGGAAAGGTTATATGAGTTTCTACTTGGATTGGATTGTGAGTTCGGAACCATACGAACCCAAATACTAGCCATGAAACCGACCCCGTCTCTTGGTACCGCATACCATCTAGTCGCAGAAGACGAACAACAAAGAGCTATCACCAGTGGTAGGAGGTCAACCGTAGATGCGGCCGCCTTTCAAGCTTTTATACCGAAAAGAAAGGATCAAAATGTCTCTCAAAGCAAGGTTGGAAAGAAGGATGGAAAGCGTACCGAGGT
The DNA here is from genome assembly GCF_002127325.2 of Helianthus annuus. Taxonomy (NCBI): domain Eukaryota; kingdom Viridiplantae; phylum Streptophyta; class Magnoliopsida; order Asterales; family Asteraceae; genus Helianthus; species Helianthus annuus. The sequence goes on along the minus strand of NC_035446.2, from coordinate 139,992,823 downwards.
TGAACGTCTCGAGCACTGTGACTATTGTGGAAAAGATGGCCATGTTCAAGAGGGTTGTTTCAAGAAGATAGGATACCCAAAATGGTGCCCGGGTAAAGCAAAATAAGAAAAACCAAAGCCTAGGGCAGCTTGTGTTGAAGGGGAGACGAGCAAGGTGCCGGGATTAACGGACGAACAATATCAACAAATTGTTAAGCTTTTTGGTGAGAAACTAAATGCAACTAAAGAGGAGGAGACACCCGTTGCTAACATGGCAGGTAACATTAGTCACAAAGGTAAATGGGTTGTTGATTCGGGTGCAACCGAACACATCACTTGTAATGACATTATCCTCGAAAACAAAATAAAGAAAAACTTTGAAGCACCGGTTGTTATACCTAATGGCGATGCTATAGCCGTAAAGGGTAGAGGAGATTTTGTCCTACCCAACGGCATGAAAATAAAAGATGTTCTTCATGTACCCGATTTTAAATGCAATCTCCTATCCGTTAGTAAACTTACACGGGATATCAAATGTGCTGTAACTTTTTTTTTCTGATTTTTTTTTTCCTGATTTTTTTATTATACAGGACTTGAGTTCGAGGACATTGATTGGAGTGGGAGATTGCAAGAACGGCCTATACAGGATGGGGATGACAGGAGAAAAGAGAAGAGCTATGGTAACTACAGTTGACTTATGGCATAATAGATTGGGTCATGCTTCAAATTCAAAACTTATTCATGTTGATTTTCTTAGAAACGCTCGTTTGAACCAAATGTTATTTTGTGATTCTTGTGCTAAAGCCAAGTTTGCCAGATTGCCATTTCTTATTAGCACCACTAAAACCAATGCTTGCTTTGATTTGTTACATTGTGATGTGTGGGGGAAATATCGAACACCTTCTTTTTCACGAGAAAACTATTTTTTGACAATCGTTGATGATTTCAGTAGAGCAGTATGGTCTTTTTATTAAAACACAAGTACGAAGCAAGCACTGGTCTCATTGCTTTCCACAAAGTGATACAAGTGCAATTTGAAAAAAATATAAAAAGGATCCGATGTGACAATGGGGGGTAGTTCACATCCACTCAAATGCTTAATTTTTATGCAAAGGAAGGAATTGTTTTAGAAACAACGTGTCCACAGGTGGAACGGAAACATCGACATCTTTTGGGAATTGCGCAGGCTTTGAGATTTGAATCAAATTTACCAACTCGGTTTTGGGGCGAATTCATCCTTACTGCCGCATATATCATAAACCGTTTACCGTCGGAAGTTATTGACAACAAGACTCCTTATCAGCTATTGTACAATCAAAAACCCGATTATGAACATATGCGAGTTTTTGGTTGTCTGGCATATTATAAAAGCACGGAAACACTTGGTGACAAGTTCGTTGAAAGGGGTAAACCGGGCATTTTTGTGGGGTATCCACCGGGTACAAAGGGGTATAAAATATTTGCGGCCAAACAAAACAAAATTATCATCTCAAGGGATGTTAATTTTTTTGAAAATATCTTCCCTTTCAAAAATGCCACTTTCGAGAAGGAGGAAGTCTTTATACCTCCAAAGTGGTGGGATGATGAGCATGTAACACAAAATGAAAAGGGTGGACCAACTATTTCGTCTGGGCCACCTTTCGAACCGGAAACGGGCCTAGACCCAGAGGGCGCACATGAAACCAATCAACATGGGCTCCCTGACTCACCAATAGACCCAGATAACCAGCCTCTTCAATCTGAACCAACCGCTCAAACAGAAGAAAACACCAACACACCGTCTACCCACATGAACAACCAATCTTTTGAACCAATGGACCAAACCGCCACCTCTCATGAACAACCTTTTGGCCCAGAAAACATCCACGAAGTGTTCGAGACTATTGAGCCACCAAAAGAGAAAAGAAACAGATCTCGGCCCAAACATCTTGATGCTTATGAAGTTCGTCTCCCCCCATCCATTGACCACGAGCAATCCACTTCCAATCAAGGATCCTCAACGGTACATCCTCTAGCACATTTTATTTCCTATGATAAGTTTACTAACAATCATAAAGCCTTTTTGGCGGCCATAACCTCAAATTATGAGCCAAAATGTTTTAGTCAGGCCGTGAAGGATCCAAAATGGATAGATGCCATGAAGAAGGAGATTCAAGCGCTTGAAGAAAATGGAACTTGGGTCCTCGAAGAACTTCCAAAGGGAAAACGTGCTATCGACTCGAAGTGGGTATACAAGATAAAGTATAAACCCAATAGAGACATTGAAAGGTACAAAGCACGTCTCGTGGCAAAAGGATTCACGCAAACAGAAGGTATTGATTTTCATGAGACTTTTGCACAGGTGGCAAAACTCGTCACGGTCCGAAGCTTGTTAGCCGTAGCGGTTAAGAAAGGATGGCATATTCATCAGCTCGACGTAAATAACGCTTTTTTGCATGGAGACCTTCATGAGGATGTATACATGAAGATTCCACAAGGATTTAGGAAACAGGATGACAATCGGGTTTGTAAGCTCAAAAAGTCTTTATACGGGCTTAAACAAGCATCCAGGAATTGGTATCAAAAATTTACCAAATCCTTACTTGAAATCGGCTTTCAACAAACAGGGGTGGATCATTCATTGTTCCTCTTCAAGACAAAAGAAGTGTTCATGGCTGCACTTATTTATGTTGACGATGTTATACTCGTTGGGAACAATTTACAAAAGATTCAAAATGTCAAGACACTCCTGGACAAAAGGTTTAGCATCAAAGATTTAGGAGTCTTGAAATTCTTTCTGGGCGTCGAGGTAGCTCGTACCAAAGATGGGCTCGTTCTAAGCCAACGCAAGTATATTTTAGACATTTTACAAGACACGGGAATGACGTGTTGTCGTCCAAGTCAATTCCCAATGGAACAAAACTTAAAGTTAGATAAATGTGATCAAGAACCACGAGTTGATCCGAACCAATACCGACGATTAATTGGGAGGCTCCTTTACCTCCAAGCTACTAGACCCGATGATGCGTATGTCGTGAACATTTTAAGCCAATTTGTCGGTGATCCAAGGGAAAGTCATTTAGAGGCTGCCAACCGTCTCCTCCGATACCTCAAAGGCACACCTGGACAGGGGATCCTCCTACCAAAACAAGGTGGAACCAACCTTATCACTTACTGTGACTCCGATTGGCTTGGTTGTCCTTTTACAAGGAGGTCTCGTACTGGTTATTTACTTCTTTTGGGAGGTGTACCTATATCCTGGAAATCAAAGAAACAATCGGTTGTTTCCCGTTCTTCCGCTGAAGCTGAATACCGAGCTATGGTAGCCACAGTTAGTGAAATAATCTGGATGAGATGGCTCTTAAAGGAACTTGATATTCCTCAGGAGGAACCGACACAATTATTCTGTGATAATCAAGCAGCCCGGCACATTGTAAACAACCCCGTGTTTCACGAACGCACCAAGCATGTTGAAATGGACTGTTACTTTATTCGTGAACGTGTCGAGTTAAACGAGATTCAAACCATGAAGATAGATACCACAATGCAGCTTGCCGATCTTCTCACCAAACCATTGGGTACTAACCGCTTCCGCACTCTACTTAGCAAGTTGGGCATTACGGATCTCCACGCTCCAACTTGAGGGGGAGTAAACGAGATTGCCCAATTCTCTCCTAATATATCTTTTATTTTTCCTTCTGGCTCCCACTCATTCTCCACTGATTACGTGATTTCTTTTTATTTGTTTCTTTTTTTCCTATATAGAGATAGGCCTTTTTGTAATCAAAATTAATGTAAACCATAACAAAATTGTTACCTTATAGTATATTTGTACGAGTCAAGGAAATTAGCTCGAGCTGATTTCACTCAATTTTTTATCCGGCTAATTTCAAACGAGATACTTTAGTTATTTAACTAGCTAATATCCCGTGTGACACACGGGTTCAAAAATAAAATTTAAAACATATTAATAAATATGATGTATGATTTTTTTGAAGAATAGAAAAAAACATGTAACCAAGTAATTTAAAATAATAATGTTTTGACGCTTGTCAGTTCAATTTTTAACTTTATGAACACAAGTTTCAATTTAGTAAGTTGTTCAGGAAATATAAGTCGACATCTTCATTTTTTAAAATGTCCTATGAAATGTTTGTTTAGATTATGAAATAATAGAAATTAATGTTAATCTAAAATAAAATAATAAAAATAAGTAAATAAATAACAAACTAAATAATTTGACATGAAAGATGTACAAAAAAAAAAAATATAAACATACATTACAAATTTCTAAAAACTTCTTTGTATACAACATTTGATGTTGTATTTGAAAGATTACCATCACTATCTAGAATAACAACTTTGAGGCCATCTAGTCTTGTAACTCTTGAGGTGGCAATTCTGACCCATTATGACCCATCAGCGCGTGAACTTGTAAGCAACTCGAGTTTTCCTAAGCTAGATGTGGCTGCTACTTCTAAAGCACCAAACACATGTTTTGCAAACTGTATTAACAACTTATAGCTATGATAAGCAGCAAACTTATGGTTGTTAACTATATCGGTATCTCTACATGTGATTTTAAGAGATTAAAATACCTGAATTCCGAATGATCCGACTCCACAAGCAACATAAACAACTGCAGCAGCTAGTCAACCAACCTTGGCTTTTGAAATATATAATCAAGGTCTGACTTCGTCGAATTTAAGAGGCGTGTATCTGTAGAAAGATCACTGGACACCTCAGCAACTTATTGCTTTGAATAGTTATAATAATAATAATAATAATAATAATAATAATAATAATAATAATAATAATAATAATAATAATAATAATAATAATAACAACAACAACAACAACAACAACAACAATAATTATTATTATTGTAACAAAAATTTTTTTTCTTCTATTTTTTTTAATATAAAATAAGATTTTGACTAAAATGGCAAGTTGAAAAGTTATAACGAAAATGCCATAAATACCTCTGGTTAAAACTGAGTTTTTAGACGGAGTGAGGCAATGTGATCAAAATGGTAAAGAAATGGAAAACTCATGGATCCACAGAAGAAAAAAAATACTATTTGGACAAAAATGGCAATTTGGGACAAACCTCAGAGACTAAAATGACAATTTACTCTGTCTTATGTATTGTGTTGTGAATGCAGTGAAGTTGTACTTACATTGAGCTCTGTTTGTTCTTTTCAAAGCAGAGATGCTAGAGTTGTCCTATTTTCTCCAAGAATTGCTAGAGTGGTGGATTTTTTATCATGTTGAACTTGTAACAGTGGACTTGTTTTTGAACCTATGAAGGACCGAAGCAGTAAATTTATGTAAGTGATAGATAAAGATGAAAGACATACTAATATATGAAAAAAAATTGAATATAGCCTAGTTATCACTAACCTAGAAATGACATCACTTTCATAGATGTTGTGGCACGATCAATTCCTAAGTTCACGGGGTGAGAAAGGACATTGACGTAATGTTTGGGCAGAGCAGAAATAAAATTCTCTTTTCGGTAGCACATCATGAGGCTGATTTTTCATTCTACAAACGTTTGATCCCTGTTATGTGCAATGGCTTGAATTACACCACCCTGCGAATAAAAGAGGATGCTTGTAGTTAATTACAGGAGAAGAAACAAAGAAAGTATAAATATGCATTAGAACTTTACATGTGTGACTCCAAAAACATGGCATGTATCACGTGGTCTGTAACGCGGGATCACACACGAGCTTCTATCGGTTCTGCCGGAGCACCCAATTCAATAGAAGCAACTCTCTCAACTTGCATTTTCTCAAACCTGTTGATTGAATGTCACATGTTAGAACTTGTGATGATAGCAGTATACTAAAATTGCTAACAATGGAATATTGTCGTCACTATTGACATATACCTTAACTTAATCTAAAAAAGTAGGTACACAACATCAATGATTAAAACTAAAATGGCATGTTAGTATACATTCAAGATAGTAGCTTTTGCTACTGAAGTGTATGGAAGATATATTAAGGAGCATATAATGATAGTAGCATATTAAGATTACATTCTCTGTTAATAAAACTTCAAATCCATGTTAATATTTTATCAAACACAACATATATTACACAGTATATTAAGGAACAATAGGTAACTCTCCAAATGTTCATTAAATAATATATTTTAGTTTAGAACATCCAAAAAACTCAAAATCATTACTTTGTATAATTATTTTTAAAATGATCATATAGTTCACAATTATAATACATATACGTAACTACAGGTTCCAAAATAATAAAAGTTTTCCTAAGCTAGATGTGGCTGCTACTTCTGAAGCACCAAACACATGTTTTGCAAGCTGTATTAACAACTTATAGCTATGATAAGCAGCAAACTCGATCCGATCTACATACAATTAACATAATTTACGGAACAAAAACTGGAGGTTTAGCTAAAACCTCTAGAAGATCGGACCATATCTGGGTCAAAAACACAAATTACACCGATTTGCAAGAGACAACATAATAAAACATGATCAGCGCCTAAATTAAGCGAAAATTAACATATTCTCCAACTGAAAACATCAAAATCAGAACCATTTCACAACGAACTAATAGAATTTTATCGCGAATTTTTATAATAAACACTTACGGTGATCTCCGGTGTTAGTAGCTGAGTGATTTCCTTGAAGAGCTCTTCATTAAAGGTGGGAAAAACCTTCAAATGCTTGCAAAGAAAATTCAATAAAAAAGTAAATCAACCCATATTTTTTACTACCCAAATCAAAGATATCAAGCAAATCATCAAAGAAAAACAGAAAACAACAAACATACTTTATTAAATCGGTTGGCAACTGATTAATTAGGGTTTCAAATCGAACAGATCTGTGACCGTATAAATTAGGGTTTTGGAAAATGAATACATACATGAATCCTACAATTTCCCAATAGACTACCCGATTAAGTTCTTCAACAACACCAAAATTATCATCCTTTGTAATGAGATTAATAGATTTGAGATGAAAGAAATCTTACATGAAGAACAGGATCAGGAGGTAGTCTGCAATGATTTTACCCCATATAAATCGAAGTCAATCAACATAAATCGAACCTCCAAATAGCTAGTACATTGCGATGAGGTGATCAGTAGAAAAAAAAGGTAGATCTCTGATGTAGGAGAAGCATCTTACAAAGGAGAGAGAGAGGTAAGATAGAGAAACGACTGAAGGAGAAATGATTAGGGTTAGGAACAATACATGGGAAAAAAAACCCGGTTAAAAAAAAAAGGAGCGTGGATAGGCTGATTGATGAACACGTTAGTAAATAAAGTGAGAGGCTGACACGTGTCCCAGGTAAATGTGGAGGGGACAAGTGTCCCAACCTTTGTTCTTTTATTACATATAGAGATAGAGATTATAGAACATTTTTACATAATACCGTAACTAAAACCAACCTAGCTAGTTTTCTTACATGACAAGGGTAATATATATTTATGAGTTCTCAATCTTAGACTATGGGGTATGGGGCTTGGGTTGGGAGAAAA